>NC_056739.1:874653897-874722513 GCF_019279795.1 Protopterus annectens | reverse complement strand
TTCACCACTGTCAGGAGGATGAACCGAACAGATCTCCTGGCCCAGCTCTTTGTGGCTGCTGCAACCACCACTGCATCAAACAGGACACCCTCTGTTCATGGGACCTGTCCAAAGGGGGGTGTCAAGTACCTTATCAGGGTGCTTAGGAATGGGCTCCACCATGTCCGGTTCCTTCCAAGCCCTGCAAGATACAAGTCAATCAAGGGATTTGCAGAGGGGGAACCCAGAATGTCAATGGACCAGTTTCAAATGCTTCCAGGAGCACAGACTCAGGGTTGGGTTGGTGGGAAGACCACCCTTTTAGTCAAAGAATTTCCATGCAGTCTCCAAAACAGACCTCCTCAGATGGATGAAGGGTAGGGGTTCCCCCGATCCCCAAGTCCAGGCCTTCTGTCAGGGATTCCCCTGGGGAATCCAAGTGCCTCCTTTTGCATGTGCGTTTCAGGTGCACTTCCTGGGGGGATACTCAGGGAAGGTGTCAGAAGAATGTGGGTGCTCCTGATAAGCCAACTGAAAACTTCTTTGAACAGGCTGCCCCGAAGGAGATAAGAGAAATGGATCCAGGCAGAGACAGCTCATAAGGGAATGCGGTCTGATCCAAAGGAGGGAGCGTCAAGGCTCTCATGGGGGCCGAGAGAACACCCTCCACTACTTCGAAGGTCGACGGCAAATGAGACTGAGGGCAACGCCATCAGAGCCAAAGCCACCGAAGCCCAAGGAACCCCCACTGCATCCGGCATGCAAGGTGGAGTCAGAGTCGAACCGTCAAGAGCAGAGGCACTGAGGGGAAGGGACAGCACCAAAAGCCTGGCAGCTGAAGCCAACCCTCAGATCAGACGCTGAAGCCACAGCTTAGAGTAATAAGCCTGACAAAACTGGGGCCAAACTACTCAAGATGACGGTTGGTGTGAAAGTACAGGTACTTATCTGTGCCAATGTCCCAAAACTCAGGATCCTCGGACCCATGAGCTTCAAAGACAAAGGCTGGACTTGAGGAGAAACAGACAAAAGGTAGGCTGTACACTCATGGCTCCAGAGGGAGACGGAGCTGGTAAAACACCAAATTGAATCTGCTCCAAGAAATTCCTCATCGAGCAGTTTACCTCAAAATCTGAAAGGCACTGGGAGGACCTGGCAGAAGAAGCTGAGAACCCTGGTCTGGAGTGGTGCCTGGGTGATGCCAACAGAGGAGACTTCAGGAGAGGAGTGGTCTGCACCGGTGAAAAATACTGAGCTCGGAGCAGAGGGAAAGAAGCAGTAGTAAGGTGACTTTCGGCAGGCAGTTCTCCCGCAGGAACAGAAGCTCTATCGGAAGAATGCTTCCTGGACTTGTCCTTTTTCTTGGGTTTCTCAAAACCCTTGTCACTGGGTTTTTTGGAGGGGGTTTGAGTCCGACATAGAAGCAGCAGAGACAGGGCGAAGACCCTTCAAATTAACTTATTCCACCTGTTTACAAGCACCTGCTGATTAAAGCTGTGGCTGTTCAGACTAGTGGCAAATGAGATCTGGGGGGTGGGGGGTAGAGGGAGAGTGGAGCATTATGCGTAGGATAGGAGGAGCTCAGTTTTTGGCTCCAAGGCTGGAGTATAAGGCTGAGTTGGATCAGAGGCCTACAGGTTGAAGACCAAATGAAGACCACTTCAGATCAAAGCATCACTTGAAACATTGGCATCTAATGAATGTGCCTTCAAATACTGAGCTGAATTATTTCTGAAACAATACCCTACTTTGGAAGATGCATTCAGTGTATCACAGGCACACTTACACGTTTGTACACCTCTTTTACTACAGCCAGACATTACTTAAACTTTTTTGACTTTAGGAAGAGTTTTTGTAGGTTTGGTTAAGAATATCCTTACTGTGAGTGTTAGACAAACAGCTTATAGAGCAAGAGTGTTCGTTGTATCTATCTTTTTCCTAGTCAGTCAAATTAGATCAGATTTCAAAGGGAAGCCAGCAAAAAAAAAAAAAAAAAAAAAAAAGACTACAGTTCTGTACACTTACCATAAACGTAGACGTTGAGTGCATTCACTGTTGCAGTCATTACATTTGGGTTATCCTGCTGGCAGGTTGCCCTCAGTTGGCCTGAATTCCAAAATCTTGGGTCCTGCATCGGTTGCTGTCGCCTCGTCCCTGACGTTAGGTCGTCAGAGGTATAAAAGATGCAGCAGATGCCATTTTCTTCAGTTTTTCTTGCCCCACGTCAGGTGCCCCCAAAAGGGTAGGCTAAAAATATGCAAATAAAACATACATGCACCAAAATAAGCTTTACCTTCATCTATAAGCAAATAGGCCACCTAGGTTGCATAGATTAGAGAAGTAAAGATAAGTTCCAGCAAAAGTAAGGGGGATGGCGGGTGGGTAACCTGGACTGCAACAGTGAATACACTAACATCTACATTTATGGTAAGTGTACACAACTGTACTATGTTCTTAGTGTTTCACTGTTGCAGTCATTACATTTTGGTTGAGTCCCAAAGCTATGGCTGGGGGGCTGGAGCTAAACAGCATTAGGAGTGACTATGAGGCCCTACAGAACTGCAGTGGCAAAGACTGCCCTGGATTTAGAGTAAAGAGGCAGATTGTAATGCTTTGCAAAAGTATGCACTGAACTCAAAGTAGCAGCCTCTAAAATGTCTTAGGTTGGTGCTCCCCTGAAAGACTGCAGACGTGACTGCAGCTCTGGCTGAATGTGGCCTAATGCCCTAAGGCACTGGTTTGCCATGCTGTGAGTAGCAGAAACGAATGCAGTGACCTATCCACTTTGAAATAGTCTGCTTGGAGATGGCCTTTCCTTGTGATGCTGCGGCATATGTCACTAGTAATTGCTCTTTCTGAAAACTTTAGTTTTGTCCAGGTAGAATGTAAGTTGTCTGTGTACATCCAAAGAATGCAGAATTTTCTCCCCCTTGTTCTGTGGATTCTGATATAAAGTTGGCAAATGAATAGTTTGGTTAAGGGCCACACTAGATACCACCTTAGGCATAAATGTAGGGTTTGTTCTCTGAGAGACCCTGTCTGGATAAAAAATGATAAAGGGTTCCACAGCCATGAGAGCCTGTAGCTCTGACACTCGTTTTGCAGAAGTTATTGCTAGTAGCAGAGCTGTTTTACAAGAATAAGAATTTTATATCCGCAGTAGCAGCTGGCTCAAAAGGAGGTAAGGTGAGTTTTTCCAAGACATAATTGAGGTCTCATGCAGGTATTGGCGTTCTCCTTGGAGGCCTTAGGTTTTTGGTTCCTCTGAGGTGCTGCCTTAATAAAGGATGAGAAAAGAGAGGTGGCTCTATTGTACTGAGCCGAAATGGCAGAGACATGGATTTTAATTGATGAAAAAGATAGGCCTTTGTCCAGCATCTAAGTTAAGTATTGCAAAAGCTGAGGAATATTTGTGACAGCTGTATCAGTTCCTTGAGCTTAGTTCCAAGCACAAAATCTCTTCCATTTCCCAGCATAGGATTTTCTAATACTAGGCCTTCTGGCTTCTAAAATGACATCCATCACAGCTTTACTGTGAGGTGTGGTTTGTATGGCTACATTATCCGCCATGCTGCCATAGAGTCCTGAGTTGGCTGGGCAGAATCGGATTGTTTTGCTGGGACAGTAGAGGAGGTATTTCAGGTAAGGTCCAGGCTGGGCATTGGGACAAATTCTTTAAGCTCAGATACCAGTACTGGCGTGGCCAGTCTGGGGCAATCAGAATCATTTCTGGTTTCTCCTGCCAGACCTTTAGGAGTACTTTGGGGAGGAGAGGCAGTGTAGGAAAGGCATACATTGATAGGTTTTTGTCCAGTTGAAAGATAAGGCATCCACTTTCCAAGCTTGTCTGTGATAAGTCCTTGTGCAGAATCTTTTTAGTTGATTGTTGTGAGGGGAGGCAAAGAGATCTATGTCCGGGCGTCCCCATTTCTTTGTTATCATGCTGAAGACTTGTGGATCCAGATGCCACTCGTGGGGATCCAGGAGGTTTCTGCTTAGTCTGCCAGAGTATTTTCCTTTCCTGGCAGGAATTGTGCCTGCAGATGAACTTGGTAAGTCAATGCTGTGTCCCATAAAGCCATGGCTAGTCTGCAAAGGGGGTAAGAATGAGTGCCCCCTTGCTTATGTACCACATGACCGTGGTGTTGTCTGTATCAGTAGTTGTCCCGGATGAAGTAGGCCCTTGAAAGCTGTCAGGGCATTTTGAACAGCTAGCATCTCTTTTTGATTACTATGTAGATGCTTTTGGTTTGTGGACAAGGTGCCCTGAATGCCTCATGCCATGTGTGCCCCCCAAGCATAATCTGATGCATCTGTCATTAGGCTCTGCTTGGCTGGGGGTAGTGAGAATGGCTGTCCCTTGTTTTGGTGATAAGCCTTTGCCCACCAACTAAACTCCTGTTGCAGGCAGGGGATGAGAGTAATTGTTTCCAGGCTGTGGCAATGTTGTGCCCAAACACTTTTTAGATACCACTGAATTTTCCTCGTATGCAGTCTTGCATATGGCATTAGTAATATGCAGGATGCCATGAAGCCCAAAGCCTGCAGAATTTTTCTTGCAAATAACTAGGCCTTTGTTGCCATTTCCTTGAAATAGGTAGTCAGTTGCCTTTGTCTGGAGTGAGATAAGCCATCTGGGCAGTTGTATTTAAGCTTGCACCCAGGAATATTATCGCTTGAGAGGGTACTAGTTTTGATTTCTTTTAGTTGACTGTGTACCCTAGGCATGTTAAAAGATTTTTCACAAACGTCAGATGCTGTAGTATAATGTCCTTGCTCTCTCTATGAGGCAGTCATCCAAGTAAGGATATATTTGTATTCCTCTGTCTGCAGTAAGCAATTACTGGTGCCAGGCATTTTGTGAAGACCCTGGGCGCAGTAAATAAGCCAAAGGGCAGTGCAGAGAATTGGTAATGCTTTGAGCCAGCCTTGAATCTGAGGTATCTTCTGCATGATTGTCTGACTGGGACATGCAGGTATTCCTCAAGTCTAAAGTGATGAGCCAAGCCTTGCTGCCCAGCATGGGCAGAAGCTGCTGCAAGGTCAACATCTTGAATTTTGGTATACCCAGGAAAGTGTTTAGAATAGAAAGGTCCAGTATTGGTCTCCATGTTTTGTCCTTTCTGGGTACCAAGTAAGTACAGTTGTGTACCTACCATAAATGTAGATGTTAGAGTGCATTCACTGTTGCAGTCATTACACTTGGGTTATCCTGCCGGCAGGCTACCCGCAGTCGGCCTGAATTCCAAAGTCCTGGTCCGGCGTCTGTTGCTGTCACCTCTTCCCTGACGTCAGTGCGCCAGGGGTATACAAGATTTAGCAGATGCCATTTTCTTCAGTTTTTCTTGCCCCAGATGTCAGGTGCCCCCAAAAGGGTAAGCTAAAAGCATTGCTTATAAAAAGCATGCACTAAAATAAACATTACCTTCATCTACAAGCAAATACACCACATAGGTTGTATAGAATAGAGAAGTACAGCTAAGTCCCAGCAAAGAAAGGGGGATGGTGGGTGGGTAACCTGGACTGCTACAGTGAATACACCAACATCTACATTTACGGTAGATACACAATTGTACTATGTTCATAGTGTTTCACTGCTGCAGTCATTACACTTGGGTTGAATCCCAAAGCTGAGGTTGGGTGGCTGGGTCTAAATAGAATTAGGAGTGGCTAGGAGGCCCTACAGAACTGCAATGGTAAAGCCTGCGCTGGATTTAGAGTAAAGAGGTAAGTGGTAGTGCTTTGTAAAAGTGTGCACTGATGTCCAAGTAGTAGCCTCCAAAATATCCTTGGTTGGTACTCCTCTGAGGAAGGCTGCTGAGGTGGCTGCTGCCCTGGTCGAATGTGGCCTAATGCTCTTAGGCACTGATTCGCCATGTTGTGAATAACAGAAACTAATGCAGTGTCCTATCCATTTTAAAATAGTCTGTTTTGAGATGGCCTTTCCTTGTGATCCTGCAGCATATGCCACTAAAAGTTGATCAGTCTTTCTGAAAGCTTTAGTTTTGTCCAAGTAGAAGCGTAGCTGTCTGTGGATGTCCAAAGAATGCAGAAGTCTCTCCCCTTTATTCTGGGGATTTGGATAAAATGTAGGCAAATGAATGGTTTGATTGAGAACCACACTGGATACTACCTTAGGCATAAATGTTGGGTTTGTCCTTAGAGAAACCCTGTCCGGATGGAAAATAAGAGGTTCCACAGCCATTAATGCCTGTAACTCTGAGACTCTTCTTGCTGAAGTTATTGCTAGGAGCAGAGCTGTTTTCCATGGATCTTAATCTATGAAAAGGATAGGCCTTTGTCCAACATCTCAGTTAGGTATTGTAAAATCTGAGGAATATTTGGTACAAGCATGTCAAGCCCTTGTGCCTGGTTCCAAGCACAGAATCTCTTCCATTTTTCTGCATATGATTTTCTGGTGCTGGGCCTCCTGGCCTCCAGGATAACATTCATAACTGCTTTGGAGAGAGGTGTGTCCTGAATGGTTACATTATCCGCCATGCAGCCAGATTTAGGGTTCTGAGTTGGCTGTGCAGTATCAGATTGCTTTGTTGGGTCAGTAAATGAGGAATTTGAGGTAATGTCCAGGCTGGGCCTTGAGACAAGCTCTTTAGGATTGGGCACCAGTGCTGGCGTGGCCCGTCTGGGCCAATCAGGATCATTTTCAGCTTCTTGTCTGACCATGAGTACCTTGGGGAGGAGAGGCAGTGGAGGAAAGGCATATACTATAAGGCTTTTCCAGCTGAAAGATAGAGCATCCACTTTCCATGCTAGCTTGTGATAAGTCCTTGTACAAAATCTCTGTAGTTGGCAGTTGTAAGGGGAGGCAAATAGATCTATGTCTGGGCATCCCCATTTCCTTGTTATTAGGCTGAAGATTTGTGGATCTAGTTTCCACTCATGAGGATCCATGAAGTTTCTGCTTAGTTCGTCTGCCACAGTATTTGTCTTTCCTGGCAGGAATTGTGCTTGCAGGTGTACTTAAGTCGATGCTGTGTTCCACAAAATCATGGCTTGTCTGCAGAGGGGGTAGGAATGCGTGCCTCCCTGCTTGTTTATGTACCACATGACTGTAGTATTGTCAGTCTATCAGTAGTTGTCCTGGATGAATTAGATCCTTGAAAGCTGTCAGGGCATTCTGGACAGCCAGCATTTCTTTTAGATCGATATGAAAATGCCTTTGGCTTGAGGGCCATGTGCCCCGAATACATTTTCCTGCCATGTGGGTCCCCCATGCATAATCGGATGCATCTGCTATTGTCTGCCTGGCAGTGGGTAAAGTGAAAGGCTGTCCCTTGTTGTGGTGACAGGCCTGTGCCCACCATCAAAACTCCTGTTGCAGGCAGGGAATGAGGGTAATAAGTTTTTCCAGGCTGTGGCAATGTTGAGTCCAAACACTTTTTAGATACCATTGAAGTTTCCTCATATGCAGTCTTGCATATGGAATTAACAGAATGCAGGATGCCATGAAGCCCAAAGCCTGCAGAATTTTTCTTGCAGATAACTGGGTTTTTGTTACCAACATTTCGAAGTAAGAAGTCAGTTGCCTTTGTTTGTCTAGCGTGAGATAGGCCATCTGGGCAGTGGTAATTAAGCTTGCACCCAGGAATATTCTCTTGAGAGGGTACTAGTTTTGATTTCTTTTCGTTTACTGTGTACCCTAGGCAAATTAGCAATCTTTTTACAAACGCCAGATGCTGTAGTAGAATGTCCTTGTTCTCTGCTTGAATAAGGCAGTCGTCCAAGTAGGAATATATTTGAATTCCTCTTTGTCTGCAAAAAGCAATTACTGGTGCCAGGCATTTTGTTAAGACCCTGGGCGCAGTAGATAAGCCAAAGGGCAGTGCAGAGAATTGGTAGTGCATTGAGCCAGCTATGAATCTGAGGTATCTTCTGCACGATTGTCTGATTGAGACGTGCAGGTATGCCTCAAGTCCAAGGTTACAAGCCAAGCCTTCTTGCCCAGCATGGGCAGAAGCTGCTGCAGAGTCAACATTTTGAACTTTGGAATGTCCAGAAAAGTGTTTAGAATAGGCAGGTCCAGTATTGGTCTCCAGGCTTTATCCTTTCTGGGTACCAAGAAAAGACTTGAGTAAAATCCTTGTCCCTGCTCCTGTAGTGGTACTCACTGAATGGCCCTCATGTGCATGAGGGATGAAATTTGCTTTTGTGCCTCTGCCCATTGATTGTGGCAGGTCTGGCATGCCTTTTGCCGGGTGTGAAAGTGGAACCCGTAACCCTGAGACTACATTCAAGACCCATTTGTCCTGGGTGATCATGTGTCAGTCTTGTGAAAAAAGGTGCTAGTTTTCCCGCTAAGGGAGCATCCAAAATATAAGTGTTTGGTACTGGTAGAGGAAAGTCATTGGGACCGTTTCCTACAAGGTTGAGAATTGTCTTCTCCGCTTTTGGAGGTAGAAGCACCCCATTGTTTAGGCCTGCATGAGCCTTGGGGCTGGGATCTGCCTCTAGGGCACCTGTATCTGCCTCTTTGTGGCCTGACACTGGAAAGGACCAATTTCTTGAAGGCCAGCTCCCACTAAATCTGGGTGGCTGTACCTGTAAGAAATCCTTAACTGTCTGCATAGATTTCGCTTTATCCTCCATTTTCTTCAACACCTCTTCTGCCTTAACAGCAAACAAAGTATCATGCTGTAATGGAGCATCTAATAATTTTGCTTTAACATGATCAGGCAGATACTGATCCTTTAACCAAGCATGCCTCCTAATCACAGAACCCATTACAGCGGCCCTACAAGAGGCCTCCAAAGAATCAAAACGACATTGCAAAGTGCTTTTTCCCACCTGTTCACCTGCATGCAATAAATCCTGCATTTCCTGGTTTTCGGCACATTCAGTATTTGTCAATATTTTCTGTTTTAACAGTGACATTAAGTACTGGTGATATTTAAGCATATGAAACTGACAATTTAAAGCCCTTACAGCCAAGGTAGCAGAAGTATAAACTTTTTTCCCCCATCTGTCCAGTGCTCTAGAATCCCCATCAGAGGGAACAGAGTTTTTTGCAGTGGAAGCCTGAACCCTTTTGGGACCCTGAGATATAGTTTCTGGGTCAGCAGCAGGGTTTTTACATAGAAATTTATGAGTCCGGAACCCTGTATTACCTGTCTGGCTTAACGTGTGCAGGGGGTATAGAGTCTGGAGACAGGCCGGACTCTGAAAAAAACATCTACAATGTCCAGAACAGGAGGAATAGCAAGGGGCCTGTGCTGAGGAAGTAAAAGAAAATCTGAGCCTTTTCTTGGATTCTGAATGATCTTGGCTCTCCCGATGAAAGTGCTCCCTCATAGTATGCAGGGTTTCTCCAACAGAGCAATCCTCAGGAGAAGCTGAAAGAATGGATTCTTCAGCATCAGAATCCTCATAGGGAGGAAGAGAGTATTCCTGATCAGAGGAGGAATCAGAGGAAATGGAAACCTGATCTGAAGATTCATATTCGGTCTCTTGCCTAGGCCTCTTATCAGGAGAGGGATGGGAACCCCTGATCAAAGTAATAAGGTCTTCGGCCATTTTGAGCATCTGTTTTTTAGGCATGGAAGTCTGTCCTGGAGAATGCTGTACTTGTTTGTCTTTAGAGCTGCTTTAGTCTTTGGCTTTGAAGCTGAAGATGGCTTTACATACAACTGTGAGTCTGAAAACACCCTCAGAAGCCGATGCCTGCACAGCGGCTCCAGACCCATCTGAGGGAATAATTTCCGAGGATCCAATACCTTGAGTTTCCAGAGGCCCAGTCAGCTCCACGTGGGAGTCTGAAGCGGCCTGTGGCTCTGAGGTAGGTGTCAGGGGCTGCGAAAGCACCTCACTGAGAACCGGTGAACCAACTACTAACTTAGAGGAAGTCTCAGTCTGTTTTGGACCTCGGATGCCTGTCCTTGTCTTTATCCTTGCGTTTTTATAGACTCTGGTCGTCGGCTGTTCCGCCGGCATTGTATAATTGAACGTGCGGCCAAAGTAATGAAAGGTAAAATCGTACAGATGCTCAATAGTGCGTTGGTTAAATCTAGCACAAAACCAACAAGCAACGTCGTGGTCAGGGCCTAGGCAAGGAATACAGTAAGAGTGAAAATCCTTATGCGGGTATTTGCTTCCCACAAGAAATACAATTGTTAATTTTTTCTGACATCGGTCTGGAGCAAGAAAAAGTTTCCCCAAAGGGGTACTTGGTTTTATTGAAGACTTCGGGTCTGAAAGTCGAACAATGAAATCTCAGGAGTCAGCCAACCGGCACTTGCCAACTGCTTCTGCTTTGGGCACCGCGTGGCAAGAAAGACTGAAGAAAATGGCGTCGGCTGCTTATTTTATACCCCTGACTACCTGACGTCAGGGAAGGGGCGACAACAGCAGATGCAGGACCCAAGACTTTGGAATTCAGGCCGACTGAGGGCAACCTGCCAGCAGGATTATAATCTGCCAGCAGGATTACCCAAATGTAATGACTGCAACAGTGAAACACGAACATCTGATAGTGCATGGAGCCTGCTCTGAAGCGTAGGTATTTCCTGCAAGATTCCCTTATTGGAATGTGCAGGTAAGCTTCCTTTAAGTCTAAGGTTGCCAACCAGGCATCTTTGCCTAGCACACGAAGCAGCTGCTGAAGTGTTAGCATTTTGAATTTTGGAATTACCAAAAAGGTGTTTAGAATAGAGAGGCCCAGGATAGGGTGTCAGGAGCTGTCTTTTCTGGGTACCAGGAAAAGTCTTTAGTAAAAACCTTGTCCCCTTTCTTCTGCTGGGACAGGGTGAATAGCCCTGATACTTAGGAGAGAGAGAACCTGCTGTTGAGGCTCTGCCCACTGATTTAGGGGTAGGCCTGGCCAACCATTTGGGGTTGTTAAGGTGTGGAAGTGGAATCTGTATCCTTGGAAAACTATATTTAAAACCCATTTGTCCTGGGTAATGAGTTCCCAGTTTTTTGCATGCCAGGCAATCTCCCCCCCCCAAAGTAGGCAGTTGAGCAGGGCTTGGAAGGTTTAAGGTTAAGTCATTGTGACATTTTTCCATAGGGGGTGTCTTACTACTTCCAGCTTTGGAAGTGGGAGCCGCCCACTGCTTAGGTCAGTGAGTACCTTGAGCCTGTAGCCTAGGTGGTCTGCTGTTCCTGGGTTTGGACTAAGAAGGGCTGGCAGAGACAGGAAAGGACCAATTCTTAGAAAGCCAATGCCTACTAAATCTGGGAGACTATGGGCAGGAAATCTAGCAGTTTGCATAGATTTAGCTTTTTCCTACATTAAGGACTTCTGCTTTGTTGCCAAACAGGCGGTCTTGATTTAAGGGAGCATCCAGTGGTTTAGCTTTAACAAGATCTGGCAAATTTGTTCCTTAAGCCAAGAATGCCTTCTAAGAAAAGACCCAGTAACAGCAGCCCTGCAAGATGCTTCTAAAGTGTCAAAACCACATTGCAAAGTATGTTTACCAACTTGTTCAGCAGAATGCATTAAATCCTGTAGTAATTTATTTTCAGCAGTCTGGAATCAACATCATTTTCTGTTTTAGTCTCATAATATGCTGCTACTTTCACATATGAAACTGGCAGTTTAAGGCCCTAATGGCCAAAGTAGCAGAAGTGTATACCTTCTTGCCCCATCTGTCCAAGACCCTGGAATCTCTATCAGAGGGGGTAGGGCTTTTGTCAGTAGTAGCCTTAATGCCTTTAGGTCCTTCGGGAAATGGTCTCCGGGTCCGCAGTAGGATTTTTGAAGAGTGAGAGTCAGGTACTCTAATACCGGTCAGGTTTCCTGTGAGATGGAGGTAAAGTGCCTGGGGCCAGGATAGATTCCAAGAAGGCATCATCTACAATGACCAGTGCCTGGGGCCAGGCTAGATTCCAAGAAGGCATCATCTACAATGACCAGGACAGAAGGGATAGCTAAAGGCCTATGTTGAAGGAGGAGTAAGAATTCCTTAAGCCTCTTTTTGGAGTCAGAGTAAACCTAGCTTTCCCAGCGGAAACTCTCCTTAAGAGTGTGTAAGGTTTCACCAAAAGAAAAATGTTCTGGAGGGGAAGCAGAGGGAATGGAGTCCTCTGCATCAGAATCCTCATAGGTAGATGAGGGCAAATCCTCAATCAGAAGAAACAGAAATTTCAGAATCCTGATCAGTAGAATCAGAAGGAAAATCAGTTCTAAGTCTCTTAGAGGGTGAAGGCTGGCGTCCCTTAAAGGTCTTCCACCACTCATTTGTTTTTGAGGCATATGGGCCTGACCATGCAGTTTTGGATGGTCGGGTTTCTAAGCGTGGGTCGATTTTTAAGCCTTGAAGATGAAGAAGGCATCGGTTTGAAATGCAAGTCAGTAGGTCTGAATACACCCTAAGAAGCTGGTGCCTGCACAGCGGCTCCGGACCCATCCAATGTAGAAACATCCGCAGGTTCCATGGTCGAAGAAGCATCTCGCAGCATACTGGACTCCGAATGGGTCTCAGTAGAGGCCTGGGAATCTGAAGTAGCGGGCATCAGGGGCTGCGAAAGTGCCTCACTGAGTATCTGCGAACTGGCGACTAGCTTAACGGAAGTGTTGTCGGCAGCTTTGGACCTATGTGGTCAGTCTTTATCTTTACATTTTTTCGGAATGTCGGTAGTCAGATGGCTTACCAAAGCCATTTCTGGATAGTTAAACAGAGTACCAAAATAACTGTTGCAAAAATTAACAGATGACGAATAGTACAGGGGTTGAATAAGGCACAAAACTGACAGCGAGGGACGTTGTGGTCTGGGCCTAAGCAACGGATGCAGTACAAATGAAAATCTGAGGTATTTGCTTTCCACAGGTAATGCAATTAACTTTTACTGACACTGGTTCAGAGCAAGAAAAAGGATCCCCAAAGAGGTATTTAGCTTTTTTAAAGACTTCGGTTCTGAAACTCTAAAATGAAAATTTCAGGAGTCGGACTGGGCACTTGCGAACAGCTTCTGCTTCGGGCACTGCACAGCAAGAAAGACTGATGCAATGGAGTCGGCTGCATGTTTTATACCCCCGACGACCTGACATCATGGAAGAGACAGCATCTGACGCAGGGATCCAAGACTTTGATATTCAGGCCAGCTGAGGGCTACCTGCAGGCAGGATAACCCAAATGTAATGACTGCAACAGTGAAACACGAAGAACATCCAAGCGGAGTCCAGTTCAGGGAACAGACAAAAATCTCCCTTCTTTAGAGGATGTTGGAGATGGCAACTTTTTATCTCCAGTGAAGGTTCCGGTAATTTTAATTTAGAAGCTGAATGATATTGGTCTGATAACTAACAGATGGAGCTGCTGATATGCTAAAGCTTTCTCATGAGCTACTCTAAAATTATAATCAAAATATTGTGGTATAACCAGAAAAGAAATTCACCAGACCAACAGGTGCATTCAACAGTTACATCCTTGAAGTACACATATTGTGCTGCATTTAAAGGCTGTCTTAACACCACACTTTGGTTCCTTCTATTGCCCTTCCTGAACCTAAAGTATGACTTGTGATTCTGAAGTCAGCACCGATACTGGGGTTGCCTTTACTTTATGCTGCCTGGAATGATGTTGACAAGTTACTCTTAGTACTGTGTGCCACTGATGTGAAGTCCCTTCCTCTACAGAAATGCACACACTGTCTGCTGTCAATTTTGATTCTATTCTCAACTGATGGATTCAGATCCGTTCCCTCAGATCAAACTCTGCCACTGCTAAAGCTTGTGGGAACCACACACTATCGAGATTCTCCCTTACCCATACCGCACCAATCCCAAATACCTCAGATCTCGTTTGCAGCTTACAGCGAAAGATGTGGTAACAGTTAACCTTGAGAAGATAGGTGTTTTAAGCTGTGAATTTCTTTGTAGCAGGGAGGGACAGCTTACCAAAATCTTGTCTTTTCAGATCAGAGGTCCTCTCCTCCTTTGGGAAGGTCTGCCTTTGAGGTTATGGAGACAGCATTATCTGCTTCAACTTCACAGACAGTTCCTACCCCCCCCCCCCTTGAATCCCCAGTCTGCAGCCTTGACGCCTCTGAGCTTGAAGTCTCACCCGTCCTTTCCACAGGGAGAGCCAGTACTGATACCCCTGGGGTATCCCAACTACTTCAGATACATTCCCAGAACATCCCCGGAGGAGGTCCCCAAGAAGATGTGCACAGAAGATACAGACTTCTATGAAGATGAAGGGTCCACACAGTCACCTCCTGAAGATTTCTCATTTGGAGACATCCTTGAAATTTTAAAACAGAGAGATGGCTGGACATCCAGCAAGCCTTCGAGTCATCTGTATTCCTGGAGGCTTTTCGGTACTTGTCTGTCTACCTCATGGGTGATTCTGCCTGCTGGTGAGCTCACTGAGTTTATCTCTTGGTGGGCATGGAAGGATTCTGACACTACTGAACCAATACCTCTGAGACCATACAAAATTATGGCACCACCTGTGGATAAACAGTTCTGAGGAAAAGGGGTACCCCCCTTTGATGCCATGGTTGTGGCGGCAGCGAATAAAATGGAACTCGTCAGAGTTCACACTGCTTATCCCCCTCCAACAAGAGTGGTGGCTGATGGACAGGTTTGGGAAGCATGTCTACGCTTCAGTGACCTTTGCCTTAAGGTCACCGAATTATTTGACACATTTCACAAGGTTACAGAGGGATTTCATTAAGAAGCTCTCAAATACCCTCTCAGGCTCAGTTTCTGAAGTACAATCATCCGTGACTTCTCAGTTGGCTACCCTGCAACCTATTTCCAGTTCTTCCAGGAGACTGATTTCACATGTACCTGAAGCATTTCTTTGAGGACGCATGCCCGGATGTGCTTATATGATTTTGCACAGCCCTTCAACGTCTTCATTAATATATACTCCTTTTGAACACACATCTTTACTTGACCCCAAAGTGAAGGGCACATTACCCAAGTGTGAGGATGAAGGAAAGACCCTGTATGCCATGGGCATATGTTTTTCAGCCAAAGACAAAGTACAGTTGTGTACACTTGCCGTGTATTCACTGTTGCAAGTCATCACTTTTGGTGTCAGGTCATCAGGGGTATTTTGGATATACCTCTACTTTCCTTTGCTATCTTAAAAAGCTTTTTGGTGTACTTGCTTTTCTATTGAAGGTATAACCTTGTATATTTATAGATTTAGTTGCTTCCCATTAAGGGGGCACCTGACTTCTACGGCAAGAAAAACTGATGTAATTGCGTTGGCTGCATGTTTTATACCCTTGACGACCCGACATCATGGAAGAAGGGACAGCAACCAACGCAGGACCCAAGACTTTGTTAATCAGGTCGACTAAGGGCTACTGCAAGCAGATATCCCAAAAGGGATGATCAACATTGAAACACTAAGAACATCAGGGGACCACAGACTGATTTTGGAGTCAGTTCGATGCACCAAGTTCCAAATGATCACGGTTCAGTCCATTCCACCCTTTCTGGGCAAGGACAACTGGATGTACTTGGCAGACCTCCAAGATACATGCCATCACAAAGATGAACAGGTGTCTTGGAAAGTTCACACACATTTGAGTGGTAGCCACTCAGTCAATTCAGAATTCTGCCCTTCGCTCTCACCACAGCCACCAGGGTGTTTACCAAATGGATGTCAGTAGTAGCAGCACACTAGAGACTGGAGGGATTCCAGGTGTTTACATATCTAGATGACTGGCTCATTACCACCCCGAACAGGCATCAATTAAAGGCAAGAGAGATCTTGTTCTCTGGAGATGACCACAAACTACAAAGAGTCTCATATGGAACCACCTCAAAACTTGGAATTTACTGGAGCACTGTTCAATACAAGGTAAATTATAGCCAAACTGCCATTGTCAAGGGTGCAGACAAAGAACAGAGGTCAGAAAAATGATCTGCAGTACCAAGATTTCAGTCCACTTGGTCCTTAAAGCTCTAGAATCAATGTCAACAGCAATAACACTATCTGTAGCCAGATTTTACATGAGGATTCTACAAGGGTTGATAATTTACCAAACCATGTGTACTCAATACAAAATCACCCACACATGCAACAGGGATCTCCGTTCATTCCCAGTCAGCTCAAGGCCATAGTGACCACGGACACTTCCTAGCTGAGGTGGGGTGGGGGAATTTTCTGGGGAACACAGTCCAAGGTACTTGGTCCCCCAAAGAGGCCAACTTGCATATCAATGTTCTAGAATGCTTTTAAGTGTTGCAAGCCCTTCAGAATGCTCTCCTTTTTGGGGCTATTGCAATTCAAAAGGACAATACTTCAGTAATTTGATACAACAACAAACGAGGAGGAACCACATCATATCCCTCGTGTTGAAAAGCTCTCAGACTGTAGCAACGGGCGATGTAATCCAACTGCTTTCTCACAGCAATTCACATTCCAGTGAAGTCCATCATGATAGCAGACAAACTGAGCAGGTGCATTCTTCTACCTCACAAGTGATACCTTAACAAGAATGTAACAGAAGTGATTATTCATCATTTGGGCCAGCCTTGCTGCGATCCTTTTACTTCTCCCCTAAACAAATGCAGCAGCTATTTTGCCTTAATCCCCCCAATGCGGGATTCACCAAGGAATGCTCTTCACGATTGGCCACCCAGTCTATTTTCCACTTACCCACAAATTCCACTAATTTCGAAATTACTACAGAAAGCTGCCATTGTTTAAGAGCAAAGTCAACTTCTTTGTGCATTACTGGCCTTGACAGATTTGGTTCCCCCTCCTTTGGCCTCACTTGCTTCACCAACCTTGGATTCTGGATCCAACACCACAGCACTCAATAAAACAAAAATATTGACTTACTGCAACTAGTATAAAAACTTTCACCAAGTAGACTTCTTCAGGCAAATGGTGAGTCAAAGAGAACAAAGAATTCAAGTACACATCTCAATTAAAATAGTGTGATCAGCAGATTTAAAGTAACACACAAACAGACCTAGTGTAGAAGTATTTGAAAACAAAGTGCTTTAGTGCATTGGTGCAAAGTAGTTAACATTTAAAAGCCATTTATATCAAAAATGAAAATCTAAACGCTCTAAATATTGCTTAAAAATATTATCTGATTTTATTAGTTTGTGCCCTTAGAACTGGTAAAATTGTCATTTAATCCAGGGGCTAGTTGTGCCTTGAAGTGTACGATCCACTTATTTGCAAATAGTTTTTAATATCCTCCCCTCTTTTCTGGAACAATTTGTAATAAGAAAAAAATGAATTCATGTATATTAGTATCTTTAACATGCTTAAAGTACATTTATATTTACTTGTTTCCATATATGAGACGGAAGCTCACAGATCCTATTCTTAAGTCTTCTATAAGTTTAACTTATGTAAAAGGCACTGCATGAATTACAAACTGCCACATATGACATTTAGTGTTGCATGTTCCATAGGTCCTCCATTGAAATTCTTTGTTTAACTGGATGAATGAAACATATTTCAATATAAATGTATTTACAAAACTGGCAATTGTTACATTTGAGTTCCTTTATTGGTTGTATTTAAATGTATTAATATACTTTTCTTGCCCTTTGTAAAACACTATGACTGTTGGATCTCCTATATCCAAACTAAGATGTTCAATTATGTCTCTAAAAAGCTGAAATGTACTGTAACAAACCAATTGTTCTTAATGATCTCGTACATTTTATTTATGTTGGAATCATATGTAAAATACATCCACATCCAAAGTGTGCAAAGTCCTTTATGGTGTTAGATGCATCTGTTTGACTAGACTTTGTCTGAGAAGGTACGCATGGAGTACTGTCTTAATTTGTATGTCTCTCTTTAACCTACCTATAACTTGTTCGTTATATCCTCTGTTCAAAAAAATCTTTAGCCATGTTTTCAAGTTGCATATTCCATATTTAGTTTGTATTTAACCTAGCTACCCATTGAGAACTGGTTTGACTATACTGTTAGTGTGGAGGGTGCATACTTTGGTTATGCAGATGTGTGTTTTTCGACAGTTTTTTTTTTTAAAGCGCCGTTTATATTTTTCCAATAGTACCTCTATATGACCGTATATCTAAGAAATCTAAGTGATTAGTATGTTTAAACTCCAGAAAATTGGTTGATTAATGCAAGTATGTCAAAAATTTGTTATATAATGTTAAACAGCATTTCCATATTAAAAACAAGTCATCTACAAAACATCTATACAATTTCCATATTAAAAACAAGTCATCTACAAAACATCTGTACAAAGTACAGTTGTGTATACTTACCACAAATGTAGATGTTAGAGTGTATTCACTGTTGCAGTCATCACATTTGGATTGATGCCCAAAAGCTGAAAAAGGGTGGAGGCAGTCAAGAAAACAAGATTGCAGTGGCAAAGCCTGCCCCGGATTTGGAGAAGATAGGCAGGTGGTAATGCTTGGTGAAGGTATGAACAGAAGTCCATGTTGCAGCCTTCAGGATGTCCCTGGTGGGGACCCCTCTGAGAAAAGCTGCAGAGGTGGAGGTTGCTCTGGTGGAATGTGTCCTGACCCCCTTTGGGGGCGGTTTCCTGTGCTGTTTGTAGCAAAAACGGATGCAGTGTGCTATCCACTTGGAGATGGTTTGTTTGGATATGGCTTTGCCCTCTGCCCCTGCTGTGAAGTTGACTAGCAACTGGTCAGTTTTTCTAAAATATTTAGTCATATCCAGAAAGAATCTGAGCTGTCTGTGCACATCTAGAGAGTGCAGAATCCCCCCCCCCTGTTTTGTGGGTTAGGGAAAAAAGTGGGCAAATGAATGGATTGGTTAAGAGCCACACTGAACACAACTTTAGGCATGAAGGATGGGTTAGTCTTGAGGGAGACCCTGTCAGCATGGAACAGCCATGAGTGCTTGTAGCTCAAACTCCTCTAGCTGAAGTGATGGCCAGAAGCAAGGCTGTCTTCCAAGAGAGGAATATTAACTCTGCTGAAGCAGCAGGTTCAAAGGGGGGGGGGGGTAGGGTGACCTTTTCCAACCAAGTTAAGGTCTCAAGCTGGGGTAGGAGCTCTTCTGGGTAGCCTTAGGTGGTTAGCTCCTCTTAGGAACCGTTTGATGAGAGGGTATGAAAAGAGAGAGGTCTGTGCTGTAATGAGCAGAGATATCAGACATATGAATTTTAATAGAAGGGAAGGATAGACCTCTGTGCAGTAGGTCTGCTAGTTTACAGAGGATGAGAGGTATGGAAGGCTGTGCTGTTTCGGCTCCCTTAACCTGGATCCAGGTGCAAAACCTTTTCCACTCGTCAGCATAGGAATTTCTAGTGCTGGGTCATCTGGCCTCATGTAGAACATCTAGGACTTGTTTGCTTAGGCTGGCAGCTTAAGGAGAGGTTAGGGAATAAGCCAGGCTGCCAGGTTGAGGGTCTGCAATTGGGGATGCATGAATTCTCCATTCTTCTGGGTCAGGAGTGTTGGGATCGATGGTAGCTGGCAGGGGTGACAGGCTGCGAAGCAGTAGGTACCAGTGCTGGCGAGGCCAGTCTGGGGCAATCAGGATTGCCCTCGGTTTTTCCTCCCTTATTTTGAGCAGTACCCTTGAAATTATTGGTAGAGGGGGAAATGCACAGACCAAGAGTTTTACCCGCTGGAAGGATAGAGCATACACTTTCCAGGCCTTGCTGTGAGGTTCCCTGGTGCAGAATTTGCTGAGCTGATGATTGGAGTGGGAGGCAAAGATCAACCTTCGGGGTGCCCCATTTCTGGGCTACAAGGGTGTGGGTTCTGTGGTCTAGCAGGTTTCTCCTCAAGTTGTCTGCTAGACAGTTTAGGGAGCCTGGCAGGAATTGTGCTAACAGGTGTAGTTGCATGGCTGAGGTCGTGTGCGAAAGGGTCATGGCGAGCCTGCAGAGAGGATAAGAGTGAGTTCCCTCCCTGCTTGTAGATATACCACATAATTGTGGTGTAGTCTGTTTTGATCAGTAGAGGCCCAGGGGAGAGTATGGGTCTGAAAGCTGTCAGGGCGTGCTGAACAGCTGGCATCTCTCTTTGGTTGATGTGCAGATGTATTTGACTTGGGCTCCAATAGCCCTGAATGCACCTGCCATCCAGGTGTGCACCCCAGGCAGAGTCTGAAGCATCTGTGGTAAGGGTCTGGGTGGCGTGGGGTTGTGAGAAGGGAAGTCCCTTGTTGTGGTTGTATGCTGCTGCCCACCAAAGAAAAATCTTTTAGACAAGGTATCATTGGAATGAGTTTCCAGGTCTTGAGAATGTTGACACCAAAGGCTTTTTAGGTATCATTGTAGTTTCCTCATATGCAGTCTGGCATATGGAATGAGTAGAATGCAGGAGGCCATGAACCTTAGAGCTTACAGGATTTTCCTTGCGGACAAACTGGGTTCTGGTGGCTAGTTGAGAGTAGTCCGTCAGGTAGGCTTGAGTTTCTGGAGTAAGGAATGCCATCTGGGATGCTGTGTCCAGGCTTGCTCCCAGGAATACAATTTTGTGTGTGGGTACTAGTTTTGATTCCTTTTCATTGACAGTATACCCCAGGGAGGTCAGTAGGTCCTTTACAAAGGTCAGGTGATAACAGCTTTTCCTGTCTGCCTGAATCAGGCAGTCTAAGTAGTGGTAAATTTGAATATTTCTTTGTCTGCAAAAAAGCAATGGCTGGAGCCAGGCTTTTTGTGAAAACTCTGGGAGCAGTGGATAAGCCAAAGGGAAGTGCAGAGAACTGAAAGTGCATAGATCCTGCCCGGAAACGTAGATATTTCCTGCAAGATTCCCTGATTGGGATGTGTAGGTATGCTTCCCTAGGTCTAGGGTGGCTAACTAAGCATCCTTAGAAAGCATAAGAAGAAACTGCTGGAGGGTGAGCATTTTGAATTCTGGTATCACCAGAAAGGTGTTTAGAATGGGTAGATAGAGGATTGGGCACCAGGTGCCTTCTTTTCTGGGTACCAGGAATATTCTGGAATAAAAACCTTGGCCTATCTGGTTGGCAGCTACATGCTGTATTGCCTTCATGGAGAGCAGGGAAAGGACTTGCTTTCTGACCTCTGCCCAGTGGTTTGCAGGAAGATCTAGGAACCCTTTTGCAGTTGGCAGTGTGTGGAAATAAAATTTGTATCCCTGGGACACTATTGCCAACAACCGACGGGTCCTCAACATAGAGGCCCAGTTGTTTGCATGGAAGGACAGTTTTCCTCCTAGGGGCACAAGCATGTGGGCTGAGGTAAGGGGTGGGGGTGTAAAGTCACCAAGTTCTTTCCATAAGGGGGTGGCTTAGCACTCCCTGTTTTTGAAGAGGAGGAACGCCATTGCTTAGATCTCTGCATTCCCTGGGGCTGCTGTCTGGGGGGCTGCTTCCCCTGGGTCTGGGCTGAGCTGGCCTGGAGGGGGCAAGAAAGGACCAGTGCTTGGAGGGGCAATGCCTACTGAATCTCGGAAGCTGGACTTCTAAAAAGTCTTTGTCTGCTTAGAGTTAGCTTTTTCTTCCATCTTTTTTAAGACCTCTTCTGCCTTGGTGCCAAACAAATTGTCTTTGTTCAATGGTGCGGCCAATAATTTTGATTTGACATGGTCTGGCAAGGTGTGTTCCTTAAGCGAAGCATGCTTTCCAAGGACAGAACCAGTGACTGCTGCCCTTCAAGATGCTTCTAGGGTGTCAAGGCCACATTGCAAGGTGTGCTTATTAACTTGGCTTGCAGAATGCATAAGCTGCTATAATTCTTAACTTTCTGCACAAGCAGGAAAGGAAGATATGTTTTTGTTTGAGGAGTTCCATGGTATGCTGCTGATATTTCAGCATGTGGAACTGACAATTTAGTGCTCTAATAGCAAGAGTAGCAGAGGTGTATACTCCCCCCATCTGTCTAAAGCTCGGGAATCCCCGTCGAGGGGGTGGTATTCTTAGCTGAGGTTGCTTTAATTTCTTTAAGTCCTTGAGAGACTACCTCTGGGTCAGCAGTAAGAGTTTTGAAAAGGAATTTGAGAGTCAGGGACTCTGTAGTACCAGTCAGGTTTCCTGGGAGCAGGAGGAAGGGTGTCAGGAGTCAAACTAGATTACATACAAACATCAACATCATCCAGTACAGGAGGAATGGCCAAAGGCCTGTGCTGCGGTAAATATAAGAATTCCCAGAGTCCCTTCACTGAGGGTAGTCCTGACATTCCCATTGGAAATGCTCCCTTAAACTGTGAAGGGTTTCACCAAATGAAAAATCCTCTGGTGGAGAGGCAGAAGGAATGGATTCCTCTGCATCAGAATCCTCATAAGTAGACGGCTTGCATGTCTTCATATTCAGAAGCATCAGATTAAGCGGACTCCTGTTCAGATTAAACTACTAGGGACAAGTCTCTTTTTTGTAAGGAGTAGCCTGGCTTCCACTAATAAGCATAATAAGGTCTTTCTCCATTTTAAGCATTTGAGATTGAGACAAGGAAGCAGGTGCCCGAGCTTGGCTTGTCCATTTTTTGGGTGTAGTTCGTACCCTGGGCCTTAGAATCTCTGTAGTTTTAGAAAGAAATGAAAATGCAAAAGAAGTCATCGGCTTGTGTTGAGTATCGGTAGTGCAAAGTATTTTCTCGGAAGCTGGTGCCTGCTCAGCGGCTCCGGACCCATCCAAGGTAGAGACATCTGCAGAATCCTTAGTCGAAGACTCTCCTGGCATACCGGACTCTGAAAGAGTCTCAGTACCAGCCTCAGAATCCACAGAAGTGAGCATCAGGGACTGCAAAAGCACCTCACTGAGGACCGGTGAACTGACAACTAGCTCAACAGAAGCGTAGTCAGCAGTTTTGGACCTGTGCGGTCTCTCTCCCTCTATCCTTAAGTTTTTTCAGATCAGTAGTTGGATTGTTTACCAAAGCCATATCGGAATTAGAAGACAGACAGCGAAAATATCTAGCTACAATAAGGGCCTGAAGTATAGTTTTGGCGTTGGACAAAGCACAAAAGCGACAGCGGGGGACGTCATGGTCTGGGCCTAAACAGGTGACGCAGTAAGAATGTACGTCTGTGTGGTAATCTTTCCACAGGTGAGACAATTGTTAAACTTTTTCGAACATCGGTTAGAGCAAGAAAAAAGGATCCCCAATGGCGTATTTAGCTTTAGAAAACTTCAACTGTGAAACGAAAACTCAGGTAGCGGCCGACTGGCCCTCATGCGAACTGCTTCTGCTTCAGGCTCCTCAGCAAGAAAGACTGATATAATGGAGTCAGCTGCCTGACTTTATACCACTGATGACCTGACATCAGTCCTAGAGCGACAGCAACCGATGCAGAAATACTAAGCAGTTGGTATTCGAGCCGACTGAGGGCAACTCCTGGCAGGATAACCCAAATGTGAGGACTGCAACAGTGAAACACGAAGAACGTCATATTATTATAAAAAAAATTACTGGTTTCTGATAAAATGGAATCCAGCTCCCATTTGGTCATGACTAAGTTGGAATAACTATTGCCACCATGGGAGTTCCCATGGCTACACCTTTGCATTACTTATATTTTCATGGAACAAAAACATTAGCAAGAACTATCTCAATAAGTACACAGATGGCATTTGTTTCAGTTGCAGAATAAAGTGCTTTATAGGTCATAAATTCACACAAGTGAATTATCCCTATTTCATTAAGTATAAAAGTAAATACAACATCAATGTCTAAAGTGACAACATAATCATAATTTTTTGTCCACAAGTACAGATGCTCTAAGAATTCTGAAGTGTCCTTATCACAGTAGAGAGAGCATGAGCAGGTTTAAACTTTGTTTTAAAGACACACTGTAATCCATCCTCTAGATGAAACTATAGGCCTTAGAGGAGGATCTGTTAGTGACTTATGAATTTTTGGTATACCATAAATTGTAGGTATGACTGGAGTAAGTACATGAAAAAAATCTAAAGCATTAAGTGGTAATTTTTCATTAAGATGCATTAAAGCACTTTATGTACATGCTAATTTCAAATGCATCTACACTTGGTCTGTTTCAGTTGAAGTCACTTTAAAGCTGCTGATCACATGATTTTAATTAATTGAGATGTGTATTTAAATGCTTTGTTTGAACGAAGGTCAGCAGGACTAAGACAGAATGTGTGTGTTTGAATGAGAGGGAGGACAGAGGAATGGTGAGGATGCAGGGAGTAGAGGTGGTGGAGGTGTTTAAATACTTGGGATCAACAGTTCAGAGTAATGGTGAGAGGTGAAGAAGAGAGAGTACAGGCAGGATGGAGTGGGTGGAGAAGAGCGTCAGGAGTGATGTGTGACAGACTAGTACCAGTAAGAGTGAAAGGGAAGGTCAAGAGGGTAGTGAGACCAGCTATGTTATATGGGTTGGAGACAGTGGCACTGAAAAAGGCAGGAGTCCGAGATTTGCACTGGGTGTGACTAGGATGGACAGGATTAGGAATAAGTATATTAGAGGACCAAGCTCAGGTTGGAAGGTTTGGAGACAAAGCCAGAGAGGCAAGATTACATTGGTTTGGACATGTGCTGAGGAGGAATGCAGAGTATATTGGGAAAAAGATGCTAAGGATGAAGCTGCCAGGTAACCGGAAAAGAGGGCGGCCTACAATGAGGTTTATGGATGTGGCGAGAGAGGACATGCAGGTGGTTGGTGACACAGCAAGATGCAGAGGACAGGAAGAAATGGAAACAGTTGATCTGCTGTGGCGACCCCTAATGGGAGCAGCCGAAGGAACAAGATTTAAATGCTTTGCTCTCCGACTCACCATTTGACTGAAGAAACCTACTTGGCAAAAGTTTTTAAACTAAAAGCAGTAAGTCAATAAAGTTTTTGTTTGAGTGCTGTGGTGCCAGTTTTAAATTTTTTTTAGATTTTAAGCTAAGTACAAATCGACTTTTTCTAGAAGTCCAAACTTTAATTTTTATTCTGGATCAGACTCCAGACGTCCTGCCTCACCAGATAAGCATGATTTATTCACACATCCTACCCGATAGCCTGGCTTTTCCAATTCCATTAATAGCCAGACAACTTATGCTCTCTTCACTGGTCCAACATTTATCTTTCCATAAACTCTCTACACGAAAACTCCAGTAAACGGAAAAGGTCTGTTTACTGGGCTCATCACAATAATGTTAATCCTTTTTCAGCTCACAACACCCTTGAATTTTTGGCCCTACTTTTTAAAGGAGAAGCTAGTTCCTCTTCAGTTAAGGTTCAGTTAAGCAGCAATATTGAATTTTCACACTTAATTTCAGGGTTTCTCTGTCGCTTCTCATAAGCCCTGCAAATTCTTTTTGAGAGGCACTCTTATTCTAAGACCTCTTTTTAAAGACCCTAGCCACCTACAAGACCTGAATCTAGTACTACAGAATTTTACTCATTCCCCCTTTGAACAAGCAGCTAAATGTGACCTTAAATAACTTTCTTTGAAAACAAATTTTCTGTTAACCATTACTTCTTCCAGACACATTTCTGAGATTCAAGCCTTGTCCTCAAATCCTACATACTTGATTTTTTACAAGGACAGAAATACATTACAAACGAATGCATCCTTTCTTCCTAAAGTTGTGTCAGAATCTAATATCAATCAGTCCCATTAATTTGCCAGTATTCTTTCCTAAAATTGCTAATAAGGGTGAATACACGTTAAATTTATTGGACGCTCACAATTACATCTTTACTTACACAGAAGTAGAAACATCAGAAAAACTTGACTCATTTGCAGAAGCAAAACTGGGAAAGCCAGTTACCAAAATAGCTTTAGTCAGGTGGCTGACCGATTGTATTTCATTTATTTATAACAAATTGGGCATTACCTTACCAAAACCGTTACAGGGCCATTCCACTAGATCCATGGAAGCTTCTTCAGTATTTCAATCTAGAATGTCAGTGGATGATCTCTGCGCAGGAGCAACTTGGGCTACTCCACACACCTTTGTTACTTATTACAAACTGGATATGGTCTCCAGAGGTAAACCATCAACTGGGTCAATTGTGCTCTGGAATATCCTTCCTTGAGTCCACCCTGGATCTTGGGTAGCAGAGGACTGTCTCATCAGTTGAGAACAGAATGAAGACTGACATCAGATAAAGAAGTTATGTACTCACCATAACACTCCCATATGTGCTGTCCATTTGCATTCTTCAACTCCCCACTTACCAACCCACATCCTTTGAAGACTCCTGGAAGAATGAGTGTTTAGAGGATATCACGGTCCTTTATATCAAGTTCCAGATATAGTCTTCTTCCTATCTGATTGCAAATATTTCCTTTCTAGCAAAATCAGCAAACAAGATCAGAGGTACTTGGGGGGGGTTGTTGCCATATGGGTAGGGGAGAAGCGAGAAGTTTTGGTTACAACAAGCTTTAGCAACGACGAGTCTTATCAGAGGGATGGGATCCGTACTCATCAGCTGACAATGAAAATGGCCAACACAGACTGAGCATTATGGTGAGTAGATGACGTTTTATTTTAATGTCTAGCCTTAGCAGCTTTTTGTTTCTTTGATTTCCTTCGTTCTTCCTTTATCCAATTCAGTTTTTGATTTGCTGAAACCTTTGGCATTCAAGACTGATTTTTAAAATGTTCAAGGCTCTTTAAAGGAAAACTCCCTTTCTCCTATAGTTTAACTCTCTCCTTAAGTTTTTCTCCCTACAATATGGTTCCAGTATTGTGTAGAAACCAGAAAACTGCTTATACTTTTTCAAACTTTCATTTCCTTGCCTCAAAAATCAAAGGAAGGGAAGTCCACCTACTTTATTTTTTTAAGCTCAACTGCTCACATACTTTGTAGAGGAGTCTCCACCTGCATGACGTACTATAGACATAAATCAATATGTAGTTTACCCTATCAGGTACTGCTGTCAAGCTTACATGGCCAACTAATTATGCTAATGTCGGGAACACATCAGCTACTATAAAAAAAGATAGAAAGCGGTGGAACTGTACTCCACATTTTTTTACTGCAGAGAGGAGGAGAACTTAATCTCCTTTCACAGCAGCCAGGGGTATAAAAGATGCAGCCGACGCCATTTTCTTTGGATTTTCTTGCCCCAGATGTCAGGTGCCCCAAATAGGCAGGCTGAAAAATATACAAATAAGAAATGCATGCACAAAAACATTTCCTTCATCTAGAAGCAAATATCCCACAAAGGTTGTATAGGATAGAGCAGTGCAGATAAGTCTCAGCAAAGAGAAGGGGGATGGTGGGTGGGTAGCCTGGACTGCAACAGTGAATACACTAGCATCTACATTTATGGTAGGTACACAACTGTACTATGTTCATCGTGTTTCACTGTTGCAGTCATTACTCTTGGGTAGAATCCCAAAGCTGAGGATGGGTGGCTGGGCTAAATAGGATTAGGAGAGGCTAGGAGGCCCTGCAGAACTGCAGTGGTGAAGCCTGCTCTGGACTTAGAGTAAGAGAGGCAAGTAGCAATGCTTTGTAAGTGTGCACTGAACTCCAAGTTGCAGCCTCTAAGATTTCTTTGGTTGGTACTCCTGAGGAAGGCAGTTGAAGTGGCTGCTGCTCTGGTGGAATGAGGCCTAATGCCCTTAGGCACTGATTTGCCATGTTGAAAATAGAAACGGATGCAATGGCCTACCCATTTAGAAATAGTCTGTTTTGAGATGGCCTTTCCTTGTGATCCTGCAGCATATGACACTAAAGTTGCTCAGTCTTTCTGAAAGCTTTAGTTCTGTCCAAGTAGAAGTGCAACTGCCTGTGTATATCCAAAGAATGCAGAATTTTCTCACCCTTGTTCTGTGGATTTGGGTAAAAGGTAGACAAGTGAATGGTTTGGTTGAGGGCCACACTGGACCACCTTAGGCATAAATGTAGGGTTTGTCCTCAGAGAAACCCTGTCTGGATGAAAAATGATGAAAGGTTCCACAGCCATGAGTGCTTGTAACTCCGAGACTTGCCTTGCAGAGATTATGGCTAGGAGCAGAGCTGTTTTCCAGGATAAGAATTTTATATCTGCTGTTGATGCTGGCTCGAAAAGAGGCAGTGTGAGTTTTTCCAAAACATAATTGAGGTCCCAGGCTGGAACTGGTGCTCTCCTTGGATGCCTAATGTTTTTGGCCCCTCTGAGGTACTACCTTATAAAAGGATGAGAAAAGATAGGTGGTTCCGTATTGTAATGTGCTGAAATGGCAGAGGCATGAATCTTAATTGATGAGAAAGAAAGGCGTTTGTTCAGCATCTCAGTTAGGTATTGTAAAATCTGAGGAATATTTGGTACGGACGTGTCAATGTCTTGTTCCTGGTTCCAAGCACAGAATCCCTTCCATTTTCCTGCATAAGATTTTCTGGTACTGGGCCTCCTAGCCTCTAAGATAACATCCATAACAGCTTTTGAAAGAGGAGTGTGTTCTGAATGGCTACATTATCCACCATGCTGCCAGATTTAAGGTCTTGAGTTGGCTGTGCAGGATCTGATTGTTTTGCTGGGTCAGCAAGTGAGAAGTTTGAAGTAATATCCATACTGGACCTTGAGACAAGCTCTTTAGGATTGGGTACCAGTGCTGGCGTGGCCAGTCTGGTGCAATCAGAATCATTTTTGGCTTCTCGTCTGACCTTTAGGAGTACTCTGGGAAGGAGAGGCAGTGGGGGAAAAGCATATACTGTTAGATTTTTCCAGCTTTCCAGGCTTGCCTGTGATAAATCCTTGTGCAAAATCTCTGCAACTGACAGTTGTGAGGGGAGGCAAATAGCTCTATGTCTGGCCATCCCAAATTTCTTATTATGCTGAAGACTTGTGGATCCAGTTTCCATTCATGGGGATCCATGAGGTTTCTGCTTAGTCTACCAGAGTAGGTTTTTCCTGGCAGGAATTGTGCTTGCAGGTGAACTTGAAAAGCCAATGCTGTGTCCCATAAGGTCATTACTTGTCTGCAGAGGGGGTAGGAAGGTGTACCTCCCTGCTTGTTTATGTACCACATGACCATAGTGTCGTCTGTCATCAGTAACTGTCCTGGATGAAGCAGGTCTTTGAAAGCTGTCAGGGCATTTTGAACAGCTAGCATCTCTTTTTGATTGATGTGAAGATGCATCTGGTTTGCAGGCCATGTGCCCTGAATACATTTTCTTGCCATATGGGCCCCCCAGGCATAATCTGATGCATCCGTTGTCAGTGTCTGTCTGGCTGTGGGTAAACAGAATGGCAGACCCTTGTTGTGGTGACAGGCTTCTGCCCACCATCGAAACTCCTGTTGTAGGCAGGGAATGAGTGCAATTACTGTCGCCTGGCTGTGACAATGCTGAGTCCAAACACTTTTCAGATACCATTGTAGTTTCCTCATATGCAGTCTGGCATATGGAATTAGTAGAATGCAGGAAGCCATGAAACCCAATGCCTGCAGGATTTTCCTTGCAGATAAGTGGGGTTTTGTTGCCAATTTCTTGAAGTAAGTAGTCAGTTTTTGCTTGTTTGGCGTGAGATAAGCCATCTGGGCAGTTGTATTTAAGCTTGCACCCAGGAATATTATCTCTTGAGAGGGCACTAATTTTGATTTCTTTTCGTTTACTGTGTACCCTAGGTCAATTAGTAATCTTTTTACAAACGCCAGATGCTTTAGAAGAGTGTCTGTTCTCTGCCTGAATTAGGCAGTCCAAGTAGGGATATATTTGAAATCCTTTTTGTCTGCAAAACGCAATTACTGGTGCCAGGCATTCTGTGAAGACCCTGGGCGCAGTAGATAAGGCAAAGGGCAGTGCAGAGAATTGGTAATGCATTGAGCCAGCTATGAATCTGAGGTATCTTCTGCAAGATTGTCTGATTGGGACATGCAGGTATGCCTCTTAGGTCCAAAGTTACGAGTCAAGCCCTCTTGCCCAGTATGGGCAGTAGCTGCTGTAGAGTCAACATCTTGAATTTTGGAACTTCAAGAAACATATTTAGTATAGATAGGTCCAGAATTGGTCTCCAGGTTTTGTCCTTCCTGGGTATTAGGAAAAGTCTGGAGTAAAATACTAGCCCCTGCTCTTGTTGTGGTACTTGCAGAATGGCCCTCATGTCCATGAGGGCTGTAATTTGTTTTTGTGCCTCTGCCCATTGGTTGTGTGGCAGGTCTGGCATGCCCTTTGACCTTGGTAGTGTGTGAAAATGGAACCTGTAGCCTTGGGACACTATGTTCAGGACCCATTTGTCTTGGGTAACCATTTGCCAATTTGATGAAAAAAGTCTAGTTTTCCCCCTAAGGGGCTGTCAAAAGAAAACTGCTTGGAACTGGTAGAGGAAAGTCACTGGGACAGTTTCCTGTAAGGTTGTGATTTGTCTTCTCCGCTTTTGGAGGTAGGAGCACCCCATTGTTTAGGCCTGTATGAGCCTTGGGGCTGAGATCTGCCTCTGGGAAGCCTGTATCTGCCTCTTTGTGGTCTGTCTGAGACTGGAAAGGACCAATTTTTAGAAGGCCAGTTCCTGCTAAACCTGGGTGGCTGTACCTGTAAGAAATCCTCGACTGTCTGCATGGAGTTTGCTTTATCCTCCATTTTTTTCAACACCTCTTCTGCTTTAGTATCAAACAAAGTATCATGCTGTAATGGTGCATCTAATAATTTTGCTTTAACATGATCAGGCAGATTCTGTTCCTTTAACCAAGCATGCCTTCTAATAACAGAACCTGTAACAGCGGCCCTGCAAGAGACCTCCAGTGAATAATAACCACATTGCAAAGTATGCTTTCCCACTTGTACAGTTGCATGCAATAAATCCTGCAATTCCTTGTTCTCTGAACATTCAGTATTTATCAACATTTTCTGTTTAGCTACATTAAATATTGCTGATATTTAAGCATATGAAATTGGCAATTAAAGTCCTTACAGCCAGGGTGGCAGAAGTGTAAACTCCCCCCCATCTGTCTAGAGCCCTAGAATCCCTATCAGAGGGAACAGGGTTTTTTTTGCAGTGGAAGCTTAGTTGGTGGGTCAGCAGTGGGGTTTTTATATAGAAATTTGTGAATCCGGGACCCTGTAGTATGTCTGGCTTAGCAGGTGCAGGGGGTAAAGAGTCAGGGGACAGACCGGACTCTGAAAATACATCTACAATGTCTAGAGCAGGTGGAATAGCAAGGGGTCTGTGCTGAGGAAGAAGCAGAAAGTCTGAGCCTTTTCTTAGATTCGGAATAATCTTGGCTCTCCCAGTGGAAATGTTCCCTCATAGTATGCAGTGTTTCCCCAAAAGAATAGTCCTCAGGAGGAGAGGCTGAAGGAATGGATTCTTCAGCATCAGAATCCTCATAGGGAAGCATGGAGTAATCCTGTTCAGAAGAGGAATCAGAGGAAATAGGTAACTGATCAGAAGAATCATACTCTTGTCTCTTGCCTAGGCCTCTTATCAGGAGAGGGATGGGAGCCCCTGATCAAAGTAATTAGGTCTTCGGCCATTTTCAGCATCTGTTTTTTAGGCATGAAAGTCTGAGTAGGAGAATGCTGTACTTGTTTCTTTGTCTTTAGAGCTGCTTTAGTCTTTGAAGCTGAAGGTGGCTTAATATATAGTTGTGTAGGTCTGAAGACACCCTCAGAAGCAGATAACTGCTCAGCGGCTCAGGACCAATCTGAGGGAGTGATTTCTGAGTGTCCAATACCTTGAGTTTCCAGAGGCCCAGTCAGCACTGCCGTCAGGGAAGAGGCGACAGCAACCGACGCCAGACCTAGACTTTGGAATTCTGGCCGACTGAGGGTAGCATGCCAGCAGGATAACCCAAGAGTAACGACTGCAACAGTGAAACACGAATATCCATAACAAAGCTGAATTTACTTTAACATATGTTTACTATGTCCCACATTAGTATTCTACATGCTACATACATTTTTATACACACGTGTGTATGGTTGTGTAATCAGTTTCACAAAAGCGTTTATATTACATTATCGAGTGGAGATTTTACCTTCTCATAAACCATTACAATCTCCTTCATAAAACATACAATTACCATGTAAAAATGTTAAACAAAATACAAAAAAATAATTATGCAAACCAAAGATATGCAACTATTGATAATTCTTACCCTCTATAATCCACCTAAAATACATCCAAGTAAAACAGAACAAGCAAGATTAAATACATGGCAGCAGCAACTTAATGTAGCAAACCCAGTACATCCATTACAGTTTAGCTGCCTTGAGTTTTAATACACTATTGATACTAATACAGTTAAGTCCAGGAGTTCTGCCCGCATCCAACTTGAGCTGCAGAACAGTTCCCTGCATTCCAATCTGGACTCCCAACACCTTAAGTTACATTAAGTTGCTGCTGCCATGAATTTAATCTTGCTTGTTCTGTTTTACTTGGATGTATTTTAGGTGGATTATAGTGGGTAAGAATTATCAATAGGTGCATAGGTTTCTTCTGCATATTTTTTTTAATATTCTATATTTATAATATTTTTACATGGTAATTGTGTGTACTATATGAATGAGATTTTAATTGATTATGAGAGGGTAAAATCTCCTTTTATTCCTATTTAATTCAGTGGGTTACATAGGATTAATGAATAATTTACTTCTATTGATTTGTTGATGTTAATTGGTTTTAACCAAGTATTTAAGGGAAGTAATGGACTTCATTTTTTGAAGTGAGGAAGCCTGGTATTTTACTAGGTGAAAGCGTGCTCAACTATATTTAGTGTGTATTGCCACAGTTTTTATTGTGCATTTGCTACTGGTTCATCGAACTTTATTGGATTTATTAAACGAACTGAATCTACAGTCCTGTTTGCCTTGAATTTGTGCTGTTAGGTGTTGTGTTAGATGACTATCTTAATGGCATGAGAAAACACCACTACTTCCTTAGCATGACTTATATAAAAGAGGACTAGAAATGTATTTTGGGACAAAGGAATGAAAACAAGATCACACTACCAAAACAGGCCCCATAGTCTGCCATTATGACGGAAACTCATTAAAAATGTAAAAGTAGTACTTGGGGGTGATTTTGAGACATTAAAATTTATTTACATTTGTTGACCGGGAGTGTCCGACTGGACGTAGGTCCATTTTCAGCAGAGGCCCGGGAAGAAAAGCTCCACAGTTAAAAACAGACAGTAGTTACACTGGATTACATAGCGATTAACAATTTACATAGCAATTACAACATATTTATAATACAATTTATTATAATTTAAAATAGCTCAGGAAATAAAGATACAGTAAAAAAAAACATGTTTTTGAGTTCTAAGTGGAAGTTTTCCTTTAACTTTTTTTCTGCTGGGTAGGAAAACCGAACACTTGGCAATGCTAAACTTTAAGCAGAAACCACAGTTTATTGTTAAGGTCTGGCCTTAAACAGATCACATACTGTGCAGAAATCTTTGAAAAGGGAACACAATTCTAAAGCAGAAAGCTTGAGCAAAACTAAGTTTTTCCACAATCTTAAAAAAAAAAAAAAAAAAACAGAGTGCTGACATAGTGAACATGCAGAGTAAATTCTTTGAAGCATAGCAGAGTGACACTTTTTCCCCAAAGTGACAAAAGCTGAACACAGTACATAATGCTTACTACATATTGGAACCTTGCACCACCTACATCAGTGTCTTCACCATAAAGAAACCAGCATTAACCTTCATATTAAAGAAACCAGATTAAAAAAATCCTGGACCACATTTTAAAAAGTACACTTGTGTACACTTACCATAAACGTAGATGTTAGAGTGTATTCACTGTTGCAGTCATCACCTGTGGGTCATCCCTGCTGTGGTAGCCCTCGGCCGGCCCGAATAGCAGAGTCAATGTTTTTGTGCATCAGCTGCTATTGCCTGTAGTCTGACATCAGGTCATCAGTACTATAAAGCAAGGCAGCAGATGTCATTACATCAGTCTTTCTTGCCGTGGAGCCTATAGCAGAAGCAGTTCGCATGAGTCCCGGTCGGTCGTTACAAGAAGTCTAATTTCAGCAGAAAACGTCTAAAGCCAAGTACCCTGTTGGGGACCCTTTTTTCTTGCTCTAACTGATGCCCAAGTAAGTTAACAATGGTCTCGCCTGTGGAAAGCAGATCCCACACAGAGACTTTCATTCTTACTGCATCAATTGTTTAGGCCCAGACCACATCCTGTGTTGCTGGTTCTGTGCCCTCTTTAATGCAAGAACCATTCGCCATAGAGCTCTTTTTGTAGACAATTACTTTCGTATTCAGTCTTCAAAATTCTTATATGGCATCCATCAGCCAACTATCCACAGACATTCCGAAAAAACAAAGAGAGACAGGCCACACAAGGCTAAGCATTCAGATGATGCTACCACTAAGCAAGTAGTCAGTTCTCTGGAATTCACCCACAGGTGATGACTACAACAGTGAAACACGAAGAACATCTTACTGTTCTAGTGATCTCTGCAATGTAATAAGAGCTAGAAAACTCTTAAAAAATCCATTTTAAGGCAAGTGCCTCAATCACACAGCAGTGTACTGCAGCAGTCTTAACATATGGAAAGTCCCATCAACAGTCCCTACCCAGAGAACAAAATGTCAAAACTGCTTTTGCAGAGCAGTGCCAATTCTGCTCTACTCTAGACTAAAAATATAATTAATGAAAATTAAAAGTTTAAACAATTGTCAAATGCTGGACTTGTGTTTAATGAAACTATACAGAGTTCGTGTACATCAAGGAATGCAAGTTAAATTCTCAGATACTTGACCGCTACTAAAAACATTAAGGCACACGATGCCAGCATTAACAACTATTTCAAAAGACTAGGCTCCAACAAACAGCTTCTCTTCCAGAAACAACCAAACAAGCAAATAAATTACAATTAATTCTTTACTTACCAAGGTAGTACAGTGATCTCAGTGGACCAATTTCAAGGTCATCCTGTGCGAGTTTAAGAACAGTAATACAGGAGTATTAAAAGAAACGAATCACAGTAAGACAAGTTAAAGATATCAGAAACAATTACAGTAATATGACAGTAAAAGACATGAATTAAGATATCAATACTAACAAGGAGTGCTACGTACAATATTAACAAGCAGTATTTGTTATTAACCAGGATGAACATGAAGTTAGACTTCCAGAATTGCTGAAAAAGATACTGAAGTTGAGATGAGGTAGAGAATGAGAAGTTGCAGCCATGGTGTGGTTACATAATGTGACCAGCCTAAAAGCATTTGCATTGGGATTACTGTAGATGTGCTTATGAACTGTGATCTGATAAGAATGTAGGAAGACTGATAAGCTGGAATGGTAAAAGATTGCTGCAGCTTAGGTAGCAGAAAGGAGAAGTGGTGGTTTACCTTATTTTTGTTAAACAAGTAGGTGAGCTGGTCTGAAGACTCTTTTCAGGTATGAAGTAGGCCTCAATGGCAAAACCGTTTTACAATGAAAGTCAAACTCTACTGCAGTTTTGTTCTAGGTGTCTGGAATGTAGGAATTACCTTGGCAGTAGTCATCTGAGATTGTAGGATGTAATCTTACAGGACAGCTTTGTTAAGAGGAGAAAATGACTTGTGATGAAGCAGTATGAGCAAGAGAGAGCCCAACAGGAAATGTGCTCACTCTAACAGCAGCCATTTAGCTTTTGTTGAATTCAGTCTGGGATGTTCAAGGTTGGGGAAGCTTTTTTTAAATAAAGTTATATACTCACCATAATGATAGATCCACATTGTCCATTTCCATCAAGTTCAACCTGTAGGTTTGTCAGATCTGACTTGGATCAGAGACCATCCATCTTCCAGACTTCAGCCCCCCCAGGCTCTGCCTCCTCTACCCATACCCTCTGCTCCACCAGAACTACCTCAGATAGACTTTGCACCCTCTCACTTATACAACTCAAGGCCAAGCCTCCAGAAGGGAGAAACAGAGAGACTAAGGACTCCAAGAAATGAGGAGAAGCAATCTCCCTGGTTCTGTCATCTCATGAGCAAGAAGCTCCCTATTGAAGTGAAGTGGAGGCAGGACAGGGGTTAAAATGGAGTCAGACGGAAAGACAACACAGATCTATAGTTATGGTGAGTACATAACTTTATCTTATGATGTCTTTTCCATCCGAGTTCAACCTGAAGGAGAGAGTTCCCAGCCACTTAACACCCTGGGGTGGTCTTAAAGGATATTGCGCAATACAGTGGAACCAAAATAACGCTAGACCTTGACTGGCTATCCAGTTTGTACTGGGATACAAACGTTTGATGACCCACCTAAGTAGCAGCAACACAGCTGTCATCCAAAGCAGCTTTGAAGAAGAAAAAAAAAAAAAGATGTAAAACTTGCTATAGTTCTAGTTGAATGACCTTTGGGTTTGTGACCCAAGGGTTTCTCCTTTGAACTATACCAAAAGGAAATACAGATAGTCATTTGGAAAGAGTAACCTTTGATACAGGCACACCCAGTCAAGTCTTTGAAAGGGAAGTAACTGATTAGATTTTCTAAAGGACTCTGCCTACCCAAATAAAGCTTTATTTGCTTATGGACATCAAGACAATGCAGTATACATTTGCCCCCTGTTGGAGAAATTCTACCCAAGACGACTGAATGTTGCAATTAAATCAAAAGGTGCTTCAACAAAGTATTAGTTTAAGGGTGTGTGCACTTATGCAACCAGATTATAGTGCCCCCCCCCCCCAACAGATTTGTTTGTTCAATTGAACTGTACATGTTATAGGTCACATTAAATGTGGGAAAAGTTTTGAAATGATTTATATTCTCATTTTTTACATCACAAAAATCTGGCATTTTAACAGGGGTGTGTACACTTTTTATATCCACTATACACAATTTTTAAATATCTATGTGAACATAATTTCACTTTTTTTGTTAATGTTAACTTCTGAACAAAGAAATAACATACAGGAACAATGCATTTACAGAATGATGCCTACAGGGAAAAGATTAAATTGAGGTGTTTTTGAGTTTAGTGGTAATTTACAGACAAGTAGACCATAGCTTAAAAATAAGAGATGTGAAAGGACAAGTTATGGAAATGAGCAGAAAGATAAGTGGACAGATAAAGAACTGTAGTTAGTGGTGTGATGTAAAAGGAGGAGGAAAAGTAAGAGTTTAGGAAACAAGTGCAATATAAAGAAGAGCAATAAGCTACAAAAAGATTGGGAAGTAAAGTGGCTGTAAGAGTTGTAGAAAAGTAACCAGAGTAAAGCTAGCCAAATGAGCAGGAAGGAGAGAGCCATCTTTGGCATAGGTGCCATTTAAGCAAAGTTTTAAAACTATTCAAGTTTTCTATGGGTTTCAACTATGACAGAATTTAATTCGAGTTTTGACACACAGTGAGAGTAGATAGTCTCCAGCAGTGTTGAACGCCTTACTAATACATACTAAAAGTTCTCTAGTAGGCGAACAGTACAGTAGAGAATTTTGTAATGCTGGGCATTTGTCTGCAAGAGAATAGACTGTGGGCAATGAACAGCTGCGAGTATGTTAACTGGTCTAAGAGTTAAAGCCAGTTTAATTGTTTTAATGCAAGGCAGTAGTATGTTTTATAAGGTTGGTTTCAAATTAACCTGTTTTGTAGTACCAGGAGGCTAGCTTAGTTTTACACACTGTGTTAATATTTTTAAGTCCTACAAAAGGGCCTCATTGAGACAGATGCCTGGTATCAAAGCCATGGTCTCAAGCTCAAAGCCATAAAGTGCACTGTCATCCCCTTTGGTAAAAACACTGTACCCATGAATTACCACATAGGCAGTAGTCTACTTAACACTGAAAGTGTGATAAGAGACCTTGGGACACAGGTGGACAGCAGTCTCTCCTTTGATAATCACATCGCCACAGTGGTCAGGAAATCCTACGTGGCACACAAAGGTTTCTCATCCAGAAAAAAAAAAACTAGGTCATTGTTCCCCTCTACTCATCACACATTAGACCCATTATAGTGTACAATGCCCCTTTTGGTATGTACCTCACAAGACATCTACAACAAATGGAAAGGCCGCAAAGAGGATTACTGGCCTCAGATGCCTTACGCAGACCGCCTCAAAAAACTCCAGCTTTACTCCGTCGCATATTGCCTACTCAGAGGCAATCTCTGCCCAACATACAAAGCTATGTCAAACCCAGAGCTGTTGGACACGCTCCACTTAAAGAAACCCCAATCCCTCTGAGCAACACACTTCTAGGGACCTAAACCTTGTCACCACAATAAACAGAACATGCTGGAGGGATATATTCCTGTCCCAGAGACTTACCATACTCTGGAACAGACTACCTTATCTATGTCAAACAGAGCTCCTCATTAGCACTCAAAAAAAATCTTGATGATTGGATAGGTAATAAGAAATTAACCCCGGGGCTCACTTCTGTGGTTCTGCTCAACAGGGGCACAGGAAAATAATTTTCTTGGGTGGCGAAAGTCAGGGTACCTTTTTGGCTAGGCTTGTATAGGCCCTAGGGCCAATAGCCTAATACCTACCTATGAACCCAAGTCTTGGAGAACACACAAAACAGAAGGAAGGAGGTATGTTGCTGCTTAGGTAATCCTTGCCTGACCTGTCAGGTAGTGTTTAGCCCTACAGATGGAGCAGAGTTTTTGGAGAGTTTTCTTGATGGAATGTGGTGATAAAATCTGTGGTTGTCATTCATTACGACTTGGTAGTTTACTTTGCTTATGGTTTCTATTTTTGTTTTACTACTTGAAGTAATATGAAATGTGTGTTTCTGTTTAAGGTGTTGTTTTGGAGTAAACAGCACAAGTTTTTTTTTTTTTTTTTTGGCGTTAAGCAGCAAGTTAAATTTTAAGCCATACTTCAATGCCAGTGAATGATTGAGTGATTTTGTTATGGATTGTACAGAGAAGACTGTTGAATCAACATACTGTATATGCGAGTGGCAAGTGTTGCAGCAGTATGAAGTTTACTTATGAAAATATTAAGTAGAAGAGGGCCAAATGGTTTAAATGCTGAAAGGTTTTGTTGCCATTTGCCCGTGCTGATGACTGCATAAATAACTGAAATCAGGAGAGGCAGGGTAAGTGAGACCTAGTGTTGTAAGTTCAAAGAGGAGCTTTTGGTGGGACACTGTCGAATGCTTTCGAAAGGTCAAGGAAAAGTGAAGTAACAAGACTGCCCTCATTTCAGTTTACTATGTTGATGAAATTTAAGAGGGCAGTAGTACTGCTATGGTTAGACTTGAAACCATGCTGGGTGCTGACAGGAGGTTGTGTTTGGATATATATTTCATAAGATGACTGTGAAAACATTTCACAAGGATTTTAGAGAGGGGTGATAGGATAGCAAAAGGTCTAGTCTGTTAACTCTGAAGTACTTCCTTTGTGAAGGGGTAGAACAATGGATTTTTCCAGATGGATGGGACACAGTTTTCAGTTACTGACCAGCTGATTAGAATGGAGAGAGGGAAGGCTAGTGCTTCTGCATCTACTCTGAAGAACTCTGTGAGAAGGCTATCGGCAGTTGAGGTTTATGCTTTTAACTTGGCTAGCAATTTTTTTTTTTATATGGTTGATGTTGTGACAGGCTGAACATTTAAGACTGTGCGTTTCTTTTGAAAACAGACTGAAGCTGGAGGGGTCAAGTGAGGTGGTTAGTGATTAAATGATAGAATTGACTGATAAAATAAGTGTTGAACTGTAAGGAGGACAGGATGTTTTGGTATAGCCGGGGTGTAACAGTTAACAGAGGACCAAATTAGCTTTTGCAGATTATTGTAGTATGATTTCTTATCAGATTTAACATGAATCTTGGCAAGGTTTCACAGATATCTAAAAGTTTGGAAGGCATGTTGCGTTTTATTCTTATACCATTCTTTCCATGCTTTATATGCAGCTTGAGCGGTTTTGTAAACTCCCCTCTACACAAGTAGCTCATCCCTTCCATAAATTGGACAGAATCAAAGTGTACTTCAATAAAACAGTCTGAAACACAGGAACAGCTCATCTAAGAAGGCCAAACTGCATACATATTAAAGGCAATAAGGAATTACCAAGACAGAGCCAGACTCTCCACAAGATAGCTCCACACTGATCAACAGCTTAATTTCAATTCTCCCAGTGTGAAAAAAGAAAATAAGACAATGGCCAGTAATTCTGCCCGTTTTAGTAAAATTCAGTTACTGGGTAACATGTACACTGCCTGGATGCCAGCAAAAAAGAAACCTAGCCTGAACTAAAAAAGGTGAAGAGAAAACTGAGAATAAGCCTGCAGATGTTAAGCAAAATGTTCAAACTCTAGCTTTGGCACAAGAGATGGCTTCCAGTAATTTAGAGGAAAAAAAGAGTCAAATGTGCACACAGTTAATTAAAATAAATGTAACATTTAAGGAGAATATGAACACGAACAACAAAGACTGGAAAAAATGCAAGCAGGTTTAAACTATTTGAATAAACTGATAAAACTGCAAAAAGAGGTTAAAATGGAAGAACAGCTTCAAAAAAAAAATTGGTAGAGTAAGAGGACAGAGTGCATGGATTTGTTAAATGAAGGGGCATGTACTGCATACACCCCCCAAACCTGGTCATGAAAAAGAAGCAAAGACCTGTATTACTAAAGATGCAATTGTACCAGCAAAAAGTTGATCTCGACAATCTTGTGGCAGAACAGCAAAATATTTAAAGCTACAGACAGAAGTGTGCTTAAGGAAAATGATTAATCACTGTACACCAGGCAGAAGAGAAGCAAATGTATTCCAGCAATGTGTGACATACATCTCAATCTGAGATGTATCATTCATCAATCTGAATATCTCAACCCAGCAGGTGTGAGATTCAAGCTGCTGTATCCAGCTGTCTTCAGAATATTTTTTTCAGGAGGATAAAATTGAATGCAGAACAGACCAAGCAGAAATACAAAAGATTGTCCAACAAACAGTGAGACAACAAACAGGAGGAGCTTCTTCTGATAATAAAGCTCAGGGAGACTTTGTTGGGTCTTTTGTCAGCCATTGAATGGGCTAACCACCGAATGACTGATCAAATAAGCATTGAAAGTTCACTCCCCGAACTTTCATTTAATCAACAGGGTAAGTACTTGTCCAACACTTTTCCTTCTCACACAAGTGTTTCAAACCCCTTTTCTCCACTGTAGTGAGGTCTCGGAGTTGGCTTATATAGTAAAAGGGGTGTGGTAGGTGAAGCCCCACCAACATTCATAAAGTAGCAGAAAGTATTCCAAGAACCAAGCCAACACAAGAATGGAGAAAGGAGATTATTGACAAGGCTGACTGCAATTAGTGGTACAGTATGGGCAAGAAAAATCTGGAACTTAATGGAAAAATAGTAAGTATTGGGAACATAACTAGACAGGGAAAGATAACAGAATAGGAAGAGGCCAAGAAGACATTTGGACTGTAGGCCATAGACTGCCTTCCTTATCAGGGATAGGGAAGTCCTTGGCGAAAGACCTGCTCTGTTAAGAGTTTTTAGTTGAATCTACAACAGAAGCTAATTTTAAAAAGGGGATAACTCCGAGCCTACAAAATATTGCACGATACCTGCAAGAATCAAATGAAAGAGGTTAGAAAAGATTGGGAAGAGAGACTGGATAAAGCAATTCACAAGGAAACAATGGGAGGATATGCATGGCTCCCAAATATGCAAAGTCTAAAAGATTTGGATTTTTTGCTTGGAAGTGTCTGCATAGGTATTTTTATACCCCAAGAAGACTTCAAAGAAATTTTCCTCCATTAGTTGGCAAGCGGAGGCGTGATGGGAAGGAAATAACAGAGAAAGTACAGTTGTGTACACTTACCATAAATGTACATGTTAGAGTGTATTCACTGTTGCAGTCATTACATTTGGGTTATCCTGCCAGGGGTAGCCCTCAGTTGGCCCAAATACCACAGGCTTACCATTTCTGCTTTGATTGCTGTCGATCCAGGACTGACATCGGGTCGTCAGAGGTATAAAAACAGGCAGCTGAAACCATTACATCAGTTTGTCCTGCCCCAAATATCAGGAGCCCCCAAATAGGGAGTTATGCAATAGTGGGAAGATCACCACCAGTAGAAAGTAAATACCAAAAATTCCCTGTAAGGAGAGAGGAAGAGATGAGAGACAAGGGGGGGGGGTGGAAGGGGGGTGAAAACCAGGACTGCAACAGAAAATACACTCCAACATCTGCATTTCTGATAAGTGTACACAACTGTACTATGTTCTTAGTGTTTCACTGTTGCAGTTGCAATTTGGGTTGATTCACAAAGCTGAAAAGGGTGGAAGCAGTCAAGAAAACTGGGGGCTGGCTAGTATGCCCTGCAAGACTGTGGTGGCAAAGTCTGCCCTGGATTTGGAGAAGATAGGCAGGTGGTAATGCCTGGTGAAGGTATGAACAGAAGTCCATGTTACAGCCTACAGGACGTCCCTGGTGGGGACCCAACTGAGAAAAGCTGCAGAGGTGGAGGTTGCCCTGGTGGAATGTGTCCTGAATCCCCTTTGGAGGCGGTTTCCCCATGTTGTTTGTAGCAGAAATGGATGCAGTGGGCTATCCATTTGGAGACTGTTTGGATATTGCCTTGTCCTCTCTGCCCCTGCTGCGAAGTTGACTAGCAATTGGTCAGTTTTTCTAAAAGATTTAGTCCTACCTAGATGGAATCTGAGTCGTCTGTGCACACCTAGAGTGCAGAATCCTTTCCCCCTTGTTTTGTGCGTTGGGGGAAAAGGTGGACAAATGAATGGACTGGTTGAAAGCCACACTGGACACCACTTTAGGCAGGAAGGATGGGTTAGTCCTGAGGGAGACCCTGTCAGCATGGAAAATGATGAAGGGCTCTACAGCCATGAGTGCTTGTAGCTCAAACTCTTCTAACAAGTGATGGCCAGAAGCAAGGCTGTTTTCCAAGAGAGGAATTTTAACTCTGCTGAAGCTGCAGGTTCAATGTGGGGTAGGGTGAGCTTTCAAACACAAAGTTAAAGTCCCAAGCTGGGGTAGGAGCTCTTCTGGGTGGCCTTGTTAGCCCCTCTTATGAACTGATTGATGACAGGGTGTGAGAAGAGAGGTGGTTCTGTGCTGTAATAAGCAGAGATGGCAGAGGCAAGAATATTAACAGAAGAGAAGGATAGATCTCTGTGCAATAGTTCTACTAGGTAATCCAAGATGAGAGGGAGGGAGGGCTGTGCTGTTTCAGCTCCCTTAACCAGGTACAAAACCCTTTCCACTTGTCAGCATAGGATTTGCTAGTGCTGGGGCATGTGGCCTCATGTACAACACCTAGGACTTGTTTGCTTAGGCTGGCAGCTTGAGGAGAGGTCAGAGAATAAAGCCAGGCTGCCAGGTTGAGGGTCTGCAATTGGGATCTGAGGTAGTTGCCATAGTCGCAGGGGTGACAAGCTGCGCAGCAGTGGGTACCAGTGCTGGCGAGGCCAGTCTGGGGCAACCAGGATTACCCTCTTTTTCCACCCGTATTTTGAGCAGTACCCTTGAAAGGAGTGGTAGAGGGGGAAATGCGTAGACCAAGAGGTTTACCCACTGGAAGGTTAGAGCATCCACTTTCCAGGCCTTACTGTGAGGTTCCCTGGTGCAGAAATTGCTGAGCTGATGACTGCAGTTGGAGGCTGAGAGCTTCTCCTTCGGGGTGCCCCATTTCTGGGTTACAATGGTGAAGGTTCTGTGATCTAGCTGCCACTTGTGTGGGTCTAGCAGGTTTCTGCTCAAGTTGTCTGCCAGACAGTTTAGGGAGCCTGAGAGGAATTGTGCTAGCAGATGTAGCTGCATGGCTGAGGCAGTGTGCCAAAGGGTCATGGCGAGCCTGCAGACAGGATTAGAGTCCCTCCCTGCTTGTTGATATACCACATCACTGTGGTGTTCTCTGTTTTGATTAGCAGAGGCCCTGGGGAGAGTAGGGGGTCTAAACGCTGTCAGGGCGTGTTGAACAGCTAGCATCTCTTTTTGGTTGATATACACATTTGATTTGGGCTCCAATGGCCCTGAATGCACCTGCCGTCCAGGTGTGCACCCCAGGCATAGTCTGATGAGTCTGTGGTGAGGTTCTGGGCAGTGTGGGGTTGTGAGAAGTTGTGGTTGCATGCTGCTGCCCACCAAAGAAAATCTTTCCTTTGACAAGGTATCATTGGAATAAGTTTCCAGGTCTTGACAGTGTTGACATCAAAGGCTTTTTAGGTACCACTGTTGTTTCCTCATATGCAGTCTGGCATATGGAATGAGTAGAATGCAGGAAGCCATGAATCCTAGAGCTTGCAGGATTTTCCTTGCAGATAACTGGGTTCTGGTGGCTAGTTGAGAGAAGCAGCCTGTCCGGTAGGCTTGTTTTGCTGGAGTAAGGAATGCCATCTAGGATGCTGTGTCCAGGCTTGCCCCCAGGAATACAACTGTGTGTGTGGGTACTGTTTTTTCTTTTCATTGATAGCATACCCCCCCAGGGAGGTCAGTAGATACTTTACAAAGGTCAGGTGCTGTAACGGCTTTTCCTGTCTGCCTGAATCAGGCAGTCGTCTAAGTAGAGGTAAATCTGAATATTTCTCTGCCTGCAAAAAGCAATGGCTGAAGCCAGGCATTTTGTGAAAACTCTGGGAGCAGTGGATAAGCCAAAGGGAAGCACAGAGAACTGAAAGGGCATAGATCCTGCCCTGAAACTTAGATATTTCCTGCAAGATTCCCTGACTGGGATGTGTAGGTAGGCCACTTAGGTCTAGGGTGGCTAGCCAAGCATCCTTGGAAAGCATAGAAGAAGCTGCTGGAGGGTGGGAATTTTGGCATCACCAGAAAGGTTTTTATAATGGATAGATAGAGGATTGGGCACCAGGTGCCCTCTTTTCTGGGTACCAGGAAGAGTCTGGAATAAAAACCTTGGCTTACCTGGTCTGCAGGTACATGCTGTATTGCCCTCATGCAGAGCAGAGAAAGGACTTGCTTTTTGGCCTCTGCCCAGTGGTTTGGAGGAAGATCTGGGAACCCTTTTGGGGCTGGCAGATACTGTGGAAATAAAATTTGTATCCCTGGGACACTATGTTGAGGACCCATCGGTCACTGGTAATAGAGGCCCAGTTGTTTGCATGGAAGGAGAGTTCTCCTCCTAGTGGCACAAGCAGGTGGGCAGAGGTAAGGGTGGATGTGTAAAGTCATTGTGAGTTCTTACCATAAGGGAGTGGCTTAGCACTATTTTTGAAGAGGAGGAACTCCATAGCTTGGATCTCTGCATTCCCTGGGGCTGCTTCCCCTGGGTCTGGGCTGAGCTGGCCTGGAGGGGACCAGTGCTTGGAGGGGCAATACCTACGGAACCTCGGAAGCTGGACTTGTAAAAACTCTGTCTACATAGATTTAGCTTTTTCTTCCATCTTTTTTAAAATCTCTTCTGCCTTGGTGCCAAATTGTCTCTGTTCAATGGTGCGCCAATAATTTTGATTTGACATGGACTGGCAAGGTCTGTTCCTTAAGCCAAGCATGCCCTCTAAGGACAGAACCAGTGACTGCTGCCCTGCAATATGCTTCTAGGGCATCATAGCCACATTGCAAGGTGTGCTCATTAACTTGGCTTGCAGAATGCATAAGCTCTTGTAATTATTTACTTTCTGCACAAGCAGGAAAGGAAGATATTTTTTGTTTGAGGAGTTCCATGGTATGCTGCTATTATTTCAGCATGTGGAACTGACAGTTTAGTGCTCTAATAGCAAGAGTAGCGAGGTGTATACTTTTTTACCCCATCCGTCTAAAGCTCAGGAATCCCTGTCTGAGGGGGTGGGATTCTTAGCTGAAGTTGCTTCAATTTCTTTAGGTCCTTGACAGATGACCTCTGGGTCAACAGTAGCTTTTAGAAAAGGAATTTGAGAGCGTCAGGGACAATATAGTACCTGTCAGGTTTCCTGGGAGCAGGGGAAAGGGCGTCAGGAGTCAAACTAGATTCCATAAAAACATCAACATCCAGGACAGGAGGAATGGCCAAAGGTCTGTGCTGTGATGCATCTAAGGATTCCTTGAGTCTTAACTGAGGGTAGTCCTGACATTCCTACTGGAAATGCTCACTTAAAGTATGAAGGGTTTTACCAAATGAAAAATCCTCCAGTGAAGAGGCAGAAGGAATGAAATCCTCTGCATCAGAATCCTCATAAGCAGAGGGGTTGCATGTCTTTGTATTCAGAAGCAGAGTCATCGGGTTCCTGTTCAGATAAAACTAATGGGGACAAGTCTCTCTTTTGGAAGGGATAGCCTGGCTTCCCCTAATAAGCATAATAAAGTCTTCCACCATTTTAAGCATTTGAGATTTAGGCAAGGAAGCAGGTGCCTAAGCTTGGGTCTTCAGTTTTTGGGCGTAGCTCATACCTGGGCCTTAAACTCAGTAGTTTTAGAAAACTGAATACGCAAAATAAATCAGTTTGTATTGAATATTGGTAGTGTGAAGTACTTCCTCAGAAGCCGGTGCTTGCTCAGCAGCTCGGGACCTATCCAAGGCAGGGACATCCGCAGGATCCTTAGTCGAAGGATTCTCGTGGCATACCAGACTCCGAAAGGGTCTTGGTAGCAGCCTGCAAATCCACAAGCGGGCATCAGGGGATGCGAAAGCACTTCACTGAGGACCAGTGAACTGAGGACTAGCTTAACGGAAGCATCGTCAGCAGTTTTGGACCTGTGCGATTTGTCTTTATCCTTATGTTTTTTTCAGGACATCGGTAGTCGGATGGCTTACCAAAGCCATTTAATTATTCGAGGACTGAGAGTGAATATATCTAGCTACAATAAGAGCCCAATGACGTATAGTTCTGGTGTTGAACAAAGCCCAAAAAGCGACAGCGAAGGACATCATGGTCTGGGCCTAAACAGGTGATGAAGTAAGAATGGAAGTCTCGGTGTGGTATTTGCTTTCCACAGGCGAGACTATTGTTAACTTTCTGACATCAATTAGAGCACGAAAAAAGGATCCCCAACAGGGTACTTGGCTTCAGAAGACTTCAACTTCAATTCGGGAATGAAAACTCGGGTAGTGGCAGACCAGCACTTATGCAAACTACTTCTGCTTCGGGCGCCTCGGAAAGAAAGACTGATGTAATGGCGTCGGCTGCCTGTTTTTATACCACTGACTACCTGACACCAGTCCTGGAGCGACAGCAACAGACGCAGAAATACTAAGCCTCTGGTATTTAAGCTGACTGAGGGCTACCCCTGGCAGGATGACCCAAATGGGATGACTGCAACAGTGAAACACTAAGAACATCATATTTTTTGGGAGTGTAATGGGTTGACAATTTAAAAATTCCTGCAGAATACTCTGTCACAAATATAGGGTGAGCAAATAGGAGTAAATAAGGAAATGATCTTTAAGAGTTGGGATACAGGATCTGAAATTTCCTAGACATAGTAAGACCTTGTTAAGCTTAATTCTGGTGAAAGCCTAAAAAGTAATAAATAGAAACTGGAAACCAAAGTCTAAACTATATGAAGTACAGAACTTTGCAACAGACAAAACTGGAAATGAGATCTTTAGAAAGGAAAAGAGCAAACACAGAAAAAAAAAGTAGAAATCTTGGGAACAATACATGCAGAATGCTTTGGAGAAGTAGTGAGGTTTAAGGGAAGGCATGAACCAATCAATTTATGCAATGTTACGATTGATAACTGCATAAAATAATGTGTGTGATGTATAAAAGTTTAGAACATGTTTGCCTACATTAAATAATTCAATACACATGTTAAAAAATAGAGCCAAAGCAATGGTGCCTAGGCAGAAAGTCAGCCTGTGCTCCTTGCAGCTCTGGCAGGGCTCCCAAAGAGATAGGAGAGAGTCCACATTAAATCTAACCTGGGGGAGGGAGGGAGGGTGTCCAGATGTCTGAGCATCCTCTGATAAGAGTCTAGGAGACTTGCACGACATCTCAGTTTACACAGGGGGGTGATGTAATTCTACCATTACTGCACCAGCCTCTTCCCCAGCTAGGGGAATTGCCACAAGAATAATGGCTCCCACGCTCCATGCTCACTACTCCCAATTAGACACCCTCACTCCTTAAGCCTTAGAGAGCCAGCATTAAAGCTGACCCCTTACAAGGAAGTGAAGACCCAAACAGCAAAGGGTTCCATCTGCAGTACTTGGTAAAGGCAAGTGTGGGATCTAGGGATGGGTAAGCAGAGATACCAGTTGGGAATGGCCTTAGGTTTCAGAGTCAGGGGAGTGTACATAAAGAATCATCAACATCAGAATACCTGCATATTCTGAGAATTATACACAGAAAATCAGTTCTGGACACAAGACATTTTGCCTATAAGAGACTGAAGGCTAAGGAACAAAGCCTAATCTGTAACAATTAGTTCATGGGGACCAATGTGGCTACATTTAATACAATACTTGTGTATAGCTAAATCAGCATTAGTTAATCCACCTTTTGTGCCAGTCATATAACCATTACAATCTATGTATGTAAGCAAGCTTTACAGACAGCACTACAAAACCAAGACAGTATCTCGAAGTGCAACAAGGCGGACTCTGTCATTAAATTTTCATTCTACTCAATTCTTTCTTTCTGGAACTATGTACAGTAAAACAAGTTATAGTTAATATGGTGTAACTTCTCAATCATCAAACAATATACTGTATAAATGTTAATATGGTCGGTTTTCTATTAGTGCATGTACGCTTATGTGCCACGTAAAAATTTAATGGTGTTTAGAAAATAAACTTATCCTGTTCTTCACAAAAAATTCCAGAATCTCACCTCTTCGATGTTCCTTATCCAGTTTTTTATGTTTTCAAATGACTTTTCATTTGTGATGTCATACACCAACATGATACCCTAAGAACAACAAATAAATATGTTTATACTTTTGTACATCAGAATTGACAGCTCAGACAATATGCAGGAAACATGCTTTTTGATGAATTACCCGATTCACTGGTCATTATTAGTATAAAAAAATTAACAAAAATACACTAGGATATAAAAATGCAGTAAGTGTGTTTTGTCAGACGTTTCTGCATTCTCATATACCACACACCTACATCATCACTTTAGTGGCAATTCAGTCACAAAGCCTGCTACATGTCAACATGCTCAGTATTTATCTGTTTCTTATTGCAGTTAAGTGGAGTGTCTAAGCTCCAATTTATAGCTCATTGCAGGCTGTCCAAGTCAGAGTACGGAAAAACTTGCTCACCTTTGTAAAGTATGAAAAATAAAAGGCAGCAGTTGCAAGACAAAAGCGACGCTTGGTAGGTGGCAAATCCTTTAAGCAGAAAACTCCAAATCCAGAAAAATACAGACAATATTCATCCAAGATAAAACAGTGCAAGCAAACACAGCAGTATTAATATTAAGTGAAAATGGTCTATTTTTCTGGATTTGGAGTTTTCTGCTTATAAAGGATTTGCCACCTACCAAGCGTCGCTTTTGTCTTGCATGCCTTTTATTTTTCATTGTTTGCAAGACTTCACCTTTGTAAAGTGTTTTTCAAAGGGTCAGGAATCTCTCTCTGGTAAGAGATCTCTTACACAACCTGGGATTCCAAGAGAGCTTTCAAAAGGTTTTTTTTTTTTTTTGACTCCTTCACACAGGATTGTGTTCATGGGGTATTAGATACCTCAGTTCAAAGAACTTTTCATCCATATGAAAAAATAAATCTGCATCTAGATTTGGACCTCTGTATCTAGATTTGGACCCAAGCTTTTCCACTCAGACGTTGGTCACTGTGAGGGAATACCTCAGGATTTGGAGTGTCATGGCTGGTCAGTCTCACGATACCCCTGGCAAGACTCCCTATGAGAAAAGATACAGTGGTATCTTAAGTTTCTTTGGTCCCATCACCAACACACTTTTCTTTTCAAATCCCAGTGCTGGCTAGTAAATATGACTAATCCAAAACCTGACATTTTTAGGTTTGTACAGGTTGGTTCACAACTGTAGATTTCACTTGTAAAGTTCTGTTTATTACTTACAATATAAAGTGCCTATGTGGCCATCTGATTATCAGAGATGACTGCAAGCTGCATTTATGGTCTTTAAGAATATGACTTATAGCACTGCTGTGCCACTTAAGGTAGCATAGAGAAACCTTGGTGGAATTTATATGATCTCAGAGGCTTGTTCTTAAAATTCCTTATAGACCTTTATAGTGGAAGTCCTCTAAGAGGCCAGGATTATATCACAGACTGAATGGGGGAGCCTGGACCTACTTATAACTACTGGAAGTGGAGAAACCATGTGGTCAACCTTAGGGTGTGGAGACGGGGGGGGGGATGTCTGACGGATGGAATAAGAGATCCTGTCTGGGATCTAGTATCCAAGGTGGATACTTCAGATGAGACCAAAGAAAGGGGAACCATACCTGATGAGGCCAGGAAGGGGCAATGAGGATTATTGTGCTCTTCAATCTGTTGGCTTTCTGTAGGAGTTTCAGGATCAGAGGAAGAGGAGGGTAAGCATAAAGGAGACCTGGGGGCCAATTGTGGATCAGAGCATCCCTCAGGGACTCCCTATTCATGGGGATCAGAGCAAAATTCTTCTGCACTTGATGTTCTGGAGAGAGGCAAAGAGATTGCAACAAGGTTGGCCCCAGTGACGGAAAATCTTGCTATTGACTGAGGGATCACTCATGAGTCAATAGATCTGCTGAGTCTGTCTGCTAGGATGCTGATTTTCTAGGATGTTGATTTTCCACAGAATGTGTGTTAAAACTAGAAAGCAATCTGAAGATACAGCCCATTCCCACACTCACGGCCTCCCAGCACAATAGGTATGAACGGGTTCCACTTTATTTGTTGATGTACCAGATTACTGACATGTCTGTATGAATTGCAATTGTCCCAAGAGGTAGAATACCCTGAAAGGCTTACAAAGTTAGGACTGTTCTCATCTCTAGGACACCCCCCCCCCACATTGGGAAGTGTCCATGGTCACTGGCGCTATTGGGGTGGGGAGAGAAGTGTCTGCCTAAAAATAGGCAATCTGATCGCCTCCATCACTGCAGATGATGCCTGCATATCGGAGACAGTTTTATGGGAAATGAATGTTTGGTAGAGAATGGACCACTGAACTGCTATCGCCCAATGAAGTACTCTCAAAGAACCTCGCTAATGGGACTAGAATTGTAGCTGCCACTGAACCCACAGCCCGATGTATTTATTTTGCTGGCGGAGACCATATATCCAGTAAGTGCTGTACCTGTTTTCTTAGAGACATTATACAATGCCTCGGTAAGAAGCCACTAGCGTAATTGTGTTCAACTGTGATCCTATGAATTCCATGTTCTGTACAGGATTCAAGTTTGAATTTTCCTGATTTACAGTAATGCTCAGATGTTTGAATATCTTTACTAGTTAGTTTCTCGACTGAAGCAGTCAATGCTTTGTTCGTGCAGTGAGTAACCAAATGTCTAGCTATGGAAACACCTGGAATCCTTTTAGCCTCAGTTGAGACGCTACCACTGCCAAACATTTGGTAAAACACCTGAGGTACTGTGGTGAGTCCAAAGGGCAGTGTTCTGAACTGGTAGTGACCGGCTCCCAGCCGAAAGCACAGGTGCCTTTTGCAGCATCTGTCTATACTGAAATCCACTGAGCACATCCAATCATCCTTATGCAGAAATGGCAGAATGGAAGTAACAATTCAGAACTTTGACTTCTTGATAAACTGAGGTCTAGAATAGGTCTCAGGTCCCCTATTTTCTTTGGCACTAAAAAGAAACAAAAATAAGTTTGAAATAATCTCTGTTCAGGCTGGAGCTGTTGGATGACTTAGAAGGTCTTGGACTTCTTGAAAAGCGTACTCCATCTAACTTCGTGGTACATCTGGGGTTTCTTCCTGGGACCTGGAGGATGAAGGGAAAAGAGAATGTAACTGCAGGATGAATACAACTGGCAACAGTTCCAAAAGTTTATTGAAAAAACTTCAGCTCCTCGGAAAGTTAATGTTAGAGTAAGTGATGCTGCTCTATTAAAAGAAAAACTTTTACTCAAGGAATCTGTTTTTATACTTGACTATAAACACTTGTACCTCATGGGTTAAATTGACATCAATTGGAAAAAACAGATTTCAGGTTTTATTATTGGTTTGTCTGTTTTATTGATGTATGCATATAAAGGGAATTTTCAATGTTTAGTTACTTCTTGAAGGCTATATTGGCAGAGGCGCTAAAGTTTATTCAATAAACGTTTGGAACCGTTCCCAGTTGTATTCATCCAGTACCATTTGTTTTTGGTGTTTTTGGAGAGAATGGAATAGCCTCTGAATATAATGTTTAGCACCCAGGAGTTGTTTATGTTTGTCCACGCATCTAAGTGCAAGGACAGATGGCTCCCAACTGCCTCCAAAGTAGAAGAGTCTGGCAGCACTTCAGGAGCACTGATAGAGTCAGTCAGGAATAGGCTCCCAGAAATCCAGATTTTGAAAACCCCCTCGACCTCTAGGACTTCTGACATTAAAACCTCCTCTGCAGGAGTCGACCCCACACAAGTCCTGGAAAGATCCTTGAGACTTTCTGTACAAAGTTTTTTTTCCTCAGACTGATTCCTTGAGAAGGTCCTTTGAGAGTTAAAAAAAACTTTATCCCTACAGCAGAGGTCTTCCCTTCTTGCTGTGGGTTAGTGTCTTTCACTGATGGTCCAAACAAATAACCATCAAACAGAGCATCCATAAATGATGCCTTGAATGGCTCAGTGAAGTCACAAAGCCACATCCAGGCCTGTCATCTAATGGCTATGCCTGTGCTGGCTGCTCGCAAGGTGCCTTCTGCTTTGTGTGAAATTAACCTTGAGAAATTTTCAAGGTAGGAAAGAGTGGCCAGCTGGGGAGAAACCTTCAAGTCCTTCTCTGTCATGGTCTCTCAAAGACGGTCAGTTAGCTCCTTGACCAGACCTCTCTGCAAACGGGTGAAGTGAGCCAAATACTTTAAAGATCTGAGAGTGAAGGTAGCTCAGGCATAAACATTTTAGTCTGTCCAGCACCCGGGACGCCTTGTTTGGCAGACTGACAGTGGACCTTTGTTCGGCTGCCCAACTGTCTGCTGCAACAACAGCATATACCAAAATAGATTTACTCCAATGTGGATGATCTGAAGAAGGTGGGCTGAGATTCTCATTGGAGTGCATGGGGATTGGCTTGACTTGTCTGGTTCCTTCCAGGCCTGGTGTGAGACCAAATCTAACAGGGCACCTGCTGGGGAGAAGCAGGACATAGATCTTCAGGAGGAGGAGGGTGGGAGGACCAGCCACCTTTCTGCCCAAGGAGTTCCAAGATATCTCAAAAAGGAGACTTCTGGTGGTGATGGGGAGGGATCCGTCTCCCTCATCGAAGTTGGTGTCCTCTGTGACGAACTCTATGGGGGAGTCTGTGTGCCTCCTTTTACACTTCTTCCAAGGGACCTCCTCTGTAGTGAGTTCTGGAGAGGTATTGGAAGTAGGGGGAACTCCCTGGGGGGGGGGGGGTGGTCTGGAGGCTCCTTGGGGCAGGCTGACCTATGGCAAGCATGACAGGCTCAGTGCTCAGATCTGACTAAGGGTGGGTCAGACCCTGGGGGTGCAAAAACACTTCCCTAATCCTACAGAAAGCCCTTTTTGCACCCCAGAAGGCTGACTAAACCCAGGAAACCCTCTCCCTCAGACATGAAGTTTCCAAAGAAGAAAGAGCGCAGCCATCCACAAATCTGAGCTCTCCCAAAAGAACTGGACCCAAGCTATCTAAGGCAGAAGCTCTGAAAAGATGCAAAAGATCCTACAAAGTTGGAGCCGAAGGCAACCCTGCAGAACCAGTGCCAATGTCTCAGATCTGAGACCCACTCTGATCTGAAAGAAAGGGGGCAGGGCTGGTCAGGGATGTGGTCGGTGTACAAAAAGGAACCTTCCCCTGATCTACCCAGACTGTCCCGGGAAGCCAGAGTCTTGAGTTTCTGAAACCGAGATGGATAGGAAAAGGAGTCAAAGCAGAAGATGGAGCACTCATGGATCCCAGATGGGATAAGATGGCAGGAGCCTGGTTTGAATCTGCACACTGAGGCACTTCTGCCTAGTGTCCATTTCAGCCTCAGGTGAGACTTCAGGAAGACCTAAAGGAGGATTCCAAAGAAGTATGCCTGGACTTGGTTGGTGATTGAAAGACTTACTGGAAGGGCTGGTGAGACTGGTTCTACCTGAAAGGTAGGTAGTGAGTCTATAATAGAATCCAAGAAAAATGCATTTGAAAAAGCTGTCTCAGGTAGGCAAACTGGAAATTAGGAGGAGTTCCTGATCAGAGGCCTCAGGATCCAAGACTGCCTTGCATCCGCTTGGAGTCAAAGTAATATGATCTAAGGAAGGAGCATTACCATTAGAACGAACAGCCGACGAATCCAAAGAATCTTCAGATGAAACACTTTCTTGGTCCCACTCGGATCCCAGGACATGGATCTTTTCTGATTTGGCTTTGAAGAGTTCAATGAAGATCCAGAGAAGGCTCTCTTGGAGCTGGCATACTCTGAAGGGGACTGAGTCTGAGGCACAAGATGTAGATAAAAGGCATTACAAAATCAATTTGTTTCGGTGGCTGGCCAAGGCCCAAGGGTTAAAGGCCGCACACACCAAGCAGTCAGTATCTAAATGCCCTGGTCCTATGTAACACATGCAGTTGCGGGCATCTGAATTTGGGATATTATGTCTTCAAGAAGTGCTTGTTAAAGTCTCGTAGGTTTATCAGCCACAGCAGAGACAAAACCTAATGGAAGAAACAAGTACACCAACAAGAACAAACTCTATAAAAAAACAAAAACAAAAAAAAAACCTTCTACTATCCTAAACAGGAAAGTGCCAACGGAACAAAAGGATAGGAGAGAAAGTACAGTTGTGTACACTTACCATAAATGTAGATGTTAGTGTATTCACCGTTTCAGTCATCACATTTGGGTTATCTGCTTGCAGAAGCCCTCAGTCGGCTTGATTATCAAAGTCTTGGGTCCTGCGTCGGTTGCTGAATCATCTTCCATGGCGTCAGGTAGTCAGGAGTATAAAGCATGCAGCCGATGCCATTACATCAGTTTTTCTTGCCCCAGATGTCACGTGCCCCCCTAACGGGAAGCAATTAAATAAACATACAAGGTTACACCTCCAAGAAGCAAATATACAAAAAATCTAAGCATAGTAAAAAGGAAAAGAGGTATAGCCAAAAGAAGTCAGGGGGCTGGTGGGGAGGGTAACCAGGACTGCAACATTTAATACACTCTAGCATCTACATTTATGGTAAGTGTACACAAACGTACTATGTTCTTCGTGTTTCACTGTTGCAGTCATCACATTTGGGTAGATTCCCAAAGCTAATGATGGGAGGAGGAAATTAGCATTAGGACCAGCTACAAGACCCTGCAAGACTGCAGCGGCAAAGCCAGATCTGGATTTATAGAAAACTGGCAATTGGTAATGCTTGGTGAAAGTATGTACAAAACTCCAGGTAGCAGCATCTAGGATGTCCCTGGTAGGGACACCTCTGAGAAAGTCTGTAGAGGTAGATGCAGCCCTGGTTGAAGGAGGTCTAATCCCGTGGAATAGGTTTACCATGGTGCTTATAGCAGAAATGAATGCAATGGCCTATCCATTTAGAAATGGTTTGCTTTGAAATGGCCTTGCCCTCTGCCCCTGCAGCAAATGCCACCAGCAGCTGTTCAGATTTCCTGAGAGGTTTAGTCCTGTCCATCCTGTCCAAGTAAAATCTGTGCACATCTAAGTAGTGCAGTATATGTTCCCCTTTGTTTTGTGGATTAGGAAAGAAGGTTGGAAAATGAATGGACTGATTAAGAGCCACAATGGATACTACCTTGGGCATGGAGGGATTGGTCCTGAGGGAAAGATGATGAAAGGCTCCACTGCCATAAGGGTCTGTAATTCAGACACCCTTCTTGCTGAAGAGATGGCTAAAAGGAAGGCTACTTTTCCAAGAAAGGAATTTCAACTCCGCACTTGCAGCTTTTTCCAATACAAGGTTAAGGTCCCAGGCTGGAGTTGGGGGCCTCCTGGGTGGTCTTAAAGTTTTTGGCCCCTCTGAGAAACTGCTTGAGAAGTGGATGAGAGAAAAGAGGGGTGGTTCTGTGGTGTAATTAGCTGAAAAGGCTGAGGCATGAATTTTAATGGAGGAAAAGGAAAGGCCCTTGGGAAGCATCTCAGTTAAGTATTGAAGAATCTGAGGTAAGTTGGGTGCTGCTGTGCCCATCCCCTGAGTTTGGTTCCAGGAACAGAATCTTTTCCATTTTTCAGCATAAGATTTTCTAATACTATTCCTCCTTGCGTCCAGAATGACACGTTTACTGTGGGATGGTAACAGAGATCAGGTAATTAGCCAGGCTGTCAGGTTAGGGTTTGAAGCTGAGGGTGCAGAATCTGGCCCTCCTGCTGTGACAGCAGCGTGGGGCCCTGAGGCAGGTGCCATGGTGCCAGTGACACTGCGCAAGAGGGGTTACCACTGTTGGCATGCACAGTCTGGTGCAATCAGCATCGTCCTTGGTTTGTCCTGTTTGATCTTAAGTAGTACCTTGGAGAGGAGAGGCAGAGGAGGAAAGGCATAAGCTGATAGATTTTTCTAGGTGAAGGACAAGGCATCCACTTTCCAAGCTTGTTTGTGTGGAGTCCTTGTGCAGAATTTGTCCAATTGATAGTTCGGGGGGGGCAAACAGGTCTAGTTCTGTGGGGGCAAATGGGTCTAGTTCTGTGGGGGCAAACTGGTCTAGTTCGGGGCAAACTAGTCTAGTTCTGGGGGGGGGGGCAAACTGGTCTAGTTCGGGGGGGAGGGGAGGCAAACAGCAATTACTGGTGCCAGGCACTTTGTGAAGACCCTGGGCGCAGTAGATGAGCCAAAGGACAGTGCAGAGAATTGGTAGTGCATTGTACCAGCTTTGAATCGGAGGTATCTTCTGCAATTTTGCCTGATAGGGACATGCAGGTATGCCTCTGAGGTCCAGAGTAACAAGCCAAGCCTTCTTGCCCAGCATGAGTAGAAGCTGCTATGTCAACATTTTGAATTTCGGAATATCCAGGTAAGTATTCAGAATTGAAAGGTCCAGTATAGGCCTCCAGGCTTTGTCCTTTCTGGGGACCAGGAAGAGTCTTGAGTAAAATCCTTGTCATTGTTCCTGTTGTGGTACTTTTTGTATAGCTCTCATGTCCATGAGGGCTGAAACTTGTTTTTGTGCCTCTGCCCATTGGTTTTGTGGCAGGTCTGGCATTCCTTTTAGCTTTGGTAAAGTATGGAAGTGGAATCTAACCTTGAGACACAATATTCAGGACCCATTTGTCTTGGGTGATTGTTTGCCAGTTTTGAGAAAAAAGTGCTAGTTTTCCCCCCAAGGGGGCTTCCAGAAGGGATGTGCTTGGCGTACGCAAGGGAAAGTCATTGTGACTGTTTCCTCTAAGGTTGAGACTTGTCCTCACCTCCTTTTGGGGTTGAGGTGCCCCACTGTCGTTGTCTGATTGAGCCTTGGGGTTGAGATCTGCCTCTTGGGCATCTGTATCTGCCTCTCTGTGGCCTGACACTGGAAAGGACCAATTTTTTGTTGGCCAATTTCTGCTAAACCGAGGTGGCTGTACCTGTAAGAAATCCTTGACTGTTTGCATAGATTTAGCTTTATCCTACATTTTCTTTAGCACCTCTTCTGCCTTAACACCAAACAAGGTATTTTGTAAAGGAGCATCCAATAACTTTGCCTTAACATGTTCAGGTAAACTGTTCTTTTAACCAAGCATGTCTTCGAATAACAGAGCCTGTAACTGCGGCTCTACAAGAGGCCTCTAAAGAATCAAAACCACATTGCAGAGTATGTTTTCCCACCTGTTCAACTGCATCCAATAAATCCTGCATTTCTTTACAATTAGGAGCTTCTGAGCTAGCAAGCATTTTCTGTTTTAACTGAGCCATTAAATATTGTTTGTACTTAAGCATGTGAAACTGGCAATTTAAAGCTCTTGCTGCTAAAGTTGCAGACGTGTATATACTTTCTTCCCCCATCTATCCAAGGCTCTGGAATCTGTCAGAGGGTACTGGATTTTTTGCAATGGAGGCCTTAACCCCTTTTGGACCCTGGGAAATAGTTTCTGGATCAGAAGGGTATTTGTATACAAACTTGAGAGTCAGGGACTAATACCCATCTGGCTTGGCTGGAGCAGGGGGGGCAAATAGTCAGGAGATGAGCTGGATTCAGAGAACACATCATCCACAATGTCTAGTACAGGCGGAATAGCCAGGGGGGCCTGTGCTGAGACAATAAGAGGAAATCCATGAGCCTTTTCTTGGATTCTGAGTATTCCTGACTTTCCCAATGGAAATGTTCCCTCTTGGTATGTAACATTTCCCCAAAAAGAGAAATCCTCAGGAGGAGAGGCTGAAGGGATAGATTCCTCAGCATCAGAGTCCTCATAGGGGGGTAAGGAGTATCCCTGGTCTGAAAAGGAAATCGGAGGAAATGGAAACCTGATCAGAGGAGTCAGTCTGTATCCTGTCTAGGCCTTTTCTCAGGAGGGGGATGGGAACCCCTGATTAGAGTAATGAGGTCTTCGCCCATCTTAAGCATCTGTTTCTTAGGCATGGAGGACTGTCCAGGAGAATGCTGTACTTGTTTCTTGGTCTTTAATGGTACCTTTGTCTTGGCTGTTGATTTAATGCCAAGTTGTGAAGGTCTGAAAACACCCTCAGAAGCCGGTGCCTGCTCAGTGGCTCCGGACCCATCTGAGGGATTAGTTTCCATAGGCCCAACACCTTGAGTTTCCAGAGGCCTAGTTGTCTCCCCGTGGGAGACAGAGGCGGCCTGTGGCTCTGAGGTAGCGGGTGTCAGGGGCTGCGAAAGCGCCTCGCTGAGAACCGGCGACTGGCCAAGAAGAGGTTTCATTGGTTTTGGACCTCAGATGCCTGTCTTTATCCTTGTCTTTGCGTTTTTTTTGGAATTGCGGTCGGTTGATCAGACGGCACAGTATAATTGAACCTTCGGCCAAAGTAGTGCAAAGCAAAATCAAAACGTCTTTTTATAGTGCGTTTGCTAAATCTAGCACAAAACCGACAACTAGTGATGTCGTGATCAGGGCCTAGGCATGGAATACAGTAAGAGTGGAAGTCCTTATGAGGAATTTGCTTCCCACAAGAAATACAATTAACTTTTTCTGACATCGGTCTGAGGCAAGAAAAAAAAGTTTCCCCAACGGGGTACTTAGATTTATTGAAGACTGCGGATCTGAGATTCAATTTTGAAAATCTCAGGAGTCTGCTGACCGGCACTTGCTAACTGCTTCAGGCACCGTGCGGCAAGAAAGACTGAAGAAAATGGCGTCTGATGCATCTTGTATACCCCTGGCGCACTGACGTCAGGGAAGAAGTGATAGCAACTGATGCCAGACCAAGACTTTGGAACTCTGGCAGACTGCGGGACCGCCTGATGGCAGGATAACCAAGTGTGATGACAGCAGCAGTGTAACACTATGAACATCTGGGTACCAGTGCTGGCTTGGTCAGTCTGGTGCAATCAGAATCATTTTTGGCTTCTCTTGTCTGACCTTTAGGAGAACTCTGGGAAGGAGAGGTAGTGGGGGGAAAAGCATATACTGTTAGATTTTTCCAGACTAACTAAGCAGAAACCTCATGGATCCCCACGAATGGAAACTGGATCCACAAGTCTTCAGGATAACAAGGAAATGGGGATGCCCAGACACAGATCTATTTTCCTCCACTCACAAAGTACAGTTTTGTACCTACCATAAATGTAGATGTTAGAGTGGTTATACTGCTGCAGTCATCACACTTGGGTTATCCTGTTGTCAGGCAGTCCCGCAGTCGGCCGAATCCCAAAGTCCTGGTCCGGCTTTGGTTGTCGTCGCCTCTTCCCTGACGTCAGTGTGACAGGGGTAGAAGAGAGACAGCTGAGGCCATTTTCTTCAGTTTTTCTTGCCCCAGATGTCAGGTGCCCCCAGCTAGGAAGGCAATACAATAGCTATGCAACAATACCTTAGTAGTAGATAAACAATAGTACTAGCTGTTAGCAAATACACCATATAGACATGCATCCAACTGATTGATGTACATGGAGTTGTAACTAACACCCTGGTATGTAGAGGGGATGGAGGGAGGGTAACCTGGACTGCAGCAGTATAACCACTCTAACATCTACATTTATGGTAGGTACAAAACTGTACTATGTTCGTGTTATACTGCTGCAGTCATCACACTTGGGTAGAATCCCAAAGCTATGGAAGGGTGGCTGGTACTAAACTGGGTTAGGTGATGCTAGGATGCCCTGCAGAACTGCAGTGGCAAAACCAGCTCTAGTTTTGGGATATAATGGAAGGTGGTAGTGCTTGGTAAAGGTGTGCACTGAACTCCAAGTAGCTGCCTCCAGAATGTCTTTGGTTGGAACCCCTCTGAGAAAGGCTGCTGAGGTTGCAGTAGCCCTGGTAGAATGGGATCCAATAGACAGGCACTGCCTTCCCATGATGCGAGTAGCAAAAGCGGATGCAATGTGCTATCTATTTGGAGATGGTCTGTTTTGAAATAGCCATTCCTTGTGAACCTGCAGCATATGATACAAAGAGTTGGTCAGTTTTTCTGAAAATCTTTGTCTTATCTAAATAGTAACGTAGCTGCCTGTGAATGTCCAAAGAGTGAAGGAGCCTTTCTCCTTTATTCTATGGATTAGGATAAAAGGTGGGTAAATGAATGGTCTGATTCAAAGCCACACTGGATACTACCTTGGGCATGAAGGTAGGGTTAAGTTCATAAACAGACTCTGTCCTGATGGAAAATGATGAAAGGTTCCACTGCCATAATTGCCTGTAGTTCTGAGACCCTGCATGCTGAGGTAATAGTCAGTAACAAGGCTGTTTTCCAGGACAAGTACTGTAGTTCTGCTGAGAAGGCTGGTTCGAAAGGAGGCAGTGTTAACTTTTCTAAAACGAAGTTCAGGTCCCAAGTTGGTGTTGGTGGTTTTCTGGGGGGGTCTTATATTCTTAGCCCCTCTGAGAAACTGCCTAAGTAAAGGGTGTGAGAAAATTGGAGGATCCGTATTATATTGAGCTGAAATGGCTGAAGCATGGATCTTAATGGAGAAGGAAAGGCCCTTGTGTAGCATCTCAAGTTAGGTATTGCAGTATGTGAGGAATGTTTGGTATCCAGGGATTTTGACCTTTAGCCTGGTGCCATGAGCAAGTCCTCCTGGTGCTGGGCCTCCTGGCCTCAAAAATGACATTCAGGACGTCCTTTGAAAGAAATGTTGATTGATAATTTAAGGAATTCTCCATGCAGCTAAATTTAAAGTTCTGTGCTGGCTGTGACGGGTTTGAGAGTTTTTCTGAGTCAACAGTAGTGGGAATTGAGGCAAGATCCATGGAGGACTGTGAGTCAAGTTCCTTAGTAATGGGTACCAGTGCTGGCGTGGCCAGTCCGGAGCAATGAGGATCATTTGTGGCCTCTCTGATCTCACCTTCAATAATACCTTGGTCAATAGAGGTAATGGAGGGAAGGCATAAACTGTCAGCATTGTCCAACTGAATGATAGAGCATCCACTTTCCAGGCTAGGGAGTGATAAGTCCTTGTGCAGAATTTTTGTAATTGGCAATTGTTGGGGGAGGCAAATAGATCTATGTCTGGACATCCCCATCTTTGAGTTATCATTGAAAATAATTGTGGGTGTAGTCTCCACTCGTGAGGGTCTGCCATATTTCTGCTTAATTCGTCTGCCAATATGTTTTCCTTTCCTGGCAGGAATTGTGCTTGTAGTTGTACTTGGTAGGTCAATGCTGTGTTCCATAAGATCATAGCCTGTCTGCATAAAGGGTAGGAGTGTGTTCCTCCCCGTTTGTTTATGTACCACATAACTGCGGTGTTGTCTGTCCTTATTAGAAGTGGTCCTGGATGCAAGAGGTCCTTGAAGGCTATCAGTGCATTTAGCACAACTAGCATCTCCTTTTGGTTGATGTGAAGATGCATTTGTTTTGCATACCATTTGCCCTGTATGCACTGTCCTGCCATGTGTGCTCCCAGGCATAGTCTGAAGAATCTGTTGTCATGGTTTGGTTTGCTGGAGGTAAGACGAAAGGAAGACCCTTGTTTATTTGACATGCTTGAGCCCACCATAGGAACTCTTTTTGAAGGCAGGGAATGATCGGTATACTTGTTTGAGGCTGTGCCTGTGTTGAGACCACACACTTTTCAGGTACCATTGTAATTCTCTCATATGCAGCTTTGCATATGGGATTAGTTGAATGCATGATGCCATGAACCCCAATGCCTGCAGGATTTTCCTTGCAGTGAGCTGGGTAAAAGTTGCTATCTTTTTGAAGTATTGAGTCAATTGTTTTTGTTTGTCTGGCGTGAGGTAAGCCATCTGGGCCGTTGTATTTAAGCTGGCACCCAGGAATATTATCTGTTGCGAGGGTATTAGTTTTGACTTCTTTTTGTTTACTGTGTACCCTAGGCAACTGAGCAGCTGTGTTACAAAAACCAGATGCTGTAATAGAATGTCCTTGCTGTCCGCTTGGATCAGGCAGTCATCCAGATATGGATACATTTGTATACCTCGTTGTCTGCAATATGCAATTACTGATGCCAGACATTTCGTAAATCCTCTGGGCGCAGTAGATAAGCCAAAGGGCAATGCAGAGAATTGATAATGCGTTGTACCTGCCAAAAATCTGAGGTGTCTTCTGCAATTTTGTCTGATAGGGACATGCAGGTAGGCCTCTGAGGTCCAACGTTACCAGCCAAGACTCCTTGCCCAGCATGGGAAGGAGCTGCTGTAGTGTGAGCATTCCTCCGGGTATGTGTTCAGAATTGCGAGGTCTAAGATGGGCCTCCAGGCTTTGTCCTTTCTTGGGACTAGAAACAGTCTTGAGTAAAAACCTTGACCTTGCTCCTTTGTAGGTACCTTTTGAATTGCTTTCATATCCATGAGAGCTGAAATTTGCATTTGAGCCTCTGCCCATTGGTTTGGAGGCAGATTTGGCATGCCTCTCATCCATGGTAAAGTGTGGAAATGAAATCTGTAGCCTCGGGAACAGAGCCAGTTTTCCTCCCAAAGGTGCTGCCAGGGCAACTTTGCTTGGCAGGTGAAGAGGGAAGTCATTGTGTTTGTTTTTCCTGAAGGGTTGAGATCTTTCGTCTCCACCTCCGAGTTGTTGTATGCGATTGTCTAGGCCTGAAAGAACCTTGTGGCTGGCCTCTGCCCCTTGGGCACCTGTACCTACTTCTTTGGGGTCTGTCTGATGCAGGAAAGGACCAGTTTTTTGATGGCCAGTTTCTGCTGAAACGAGGAGGTTGTAACTGTAAAAAAAATCTTTAACTGTTTGCATAGATTCTTTAAAACTTCTGCTTTGACACCAAATAACGCATCTTTCTGCAACGGAGCATCCAATAACTTTGCTTTGACATGTTCTGGTAAGGCTTGTTCTTTAACCCAAGCATGCCTACGTATTACAGACCCTGTGACCGCTGCTCTACATGAGGCTTCCAATGAATCAAAACCACATTGTAAGGTATGCTTTCCCACCTGTTCTGCTGCATGCAGCAAATCCTGCATCTCTTTAAAATCAAGTTGATCTGTCTGAGGGATCAGTTTCTGCTTTAACTGTGTAATCAAATACTGTTGGTATTTTAGCATGTGGAATTGGCAGTTTAATGCCCTCATGTCCAAAGTGGCAGACGTATACACTTTCTTTCCCCATCTTGCTAATGCTCTGAAATCTCTTTCAGAAGGAAGTGGATTCTTAGCAGTAGATGCCTTAACCCCTTTGGGACCCTGGGAAATGGTCTCGGGGTCTGCAGTAGGGCTTTTGTATAGAAACTTACGAGTATCAGGAACTCGGTAGCATCTGTCTGGTTTAACTGGTGCTGGAGGTAAGGAATCTGGGTTTAAACTGGATTCAGAGAAAACATCATCCAAAATGTCTAAAACTGGAGGAATTGCCAGGGGTCTATGCTGTGGAAGAAGAAACTCACGGAGTCTTTTCTTGGAGTCAGAGTAATCTTGGCCTTCCCAGTGGAAGTGTTCCCTCATGGTGTGTAAAGTTTCCCCAAAAGAGTAGTCTTGGGGCCGAGGAATGGACTCTTCAGCATCTGAGTCTTCATAAGGAGGGAAGGAGTAATCCTGGTCGTCAGAGTTGCCTGAGGAAATGGATGCTTGGTCAGAGGAAGGATAATCTTCCTCCAGTCTAGGCCTTTTGTCAGGTGGGGGTTGGGATCCCCTGATAAGGGTAATTAAATCCTCAGCCATCTTAAGCATCTGTTTTTTAGGCATAGAGGCCGGGGGGGGGGGGGGGGGCCCTGTTTTCTAACTTTCAAGGGGGCTTTGGGTTTAGCATAAGGCTTGGCAGAGATAGTGGTCTGTTTGAAAACACCTTCAGAGACTGAAGATCTATCCAAAATTTCTGGACCCCCGTTGGGGCTGGCGTCCAAGGAGTGAGGTGGAACCGGTTCCTGAGGCCCAACTGCTTCGGTTTGGGAGGCCGTCAGAATTTCTCAATTTGCGGTAGTCAGGAGCTGCGAAGGCGCCTCACTGAAAACCGGAGAACCGGCGTCAGGCCTTGCTGAGGCCTCGGTATCTGGTCTTGGCCTTGGCTGCCGGTCCTTATCTTTGCGTTTTTTAATCATCGCTGATGTAGGTTGCTCCGACAGCATACTATAGTTAAATTTTCTGCCAAAATAATGCTGGGTGAATTCTGCCTGACGCTTGTTTGTTAAACCTAGCACAAAACCGACAACCAGAGATGTCGTGGTCTGGGCCTAGGCAAGGAATACAATAAGAATGAAAATCCTTATGAGGTATTTGCTTCCCACAAGAAATACAATTATTAACTTTGTCTGACATTGGTCTGAGGCAAGAAAAGTTTCCCCAATGGGGTACTTAGCTTTAGAGAAGACTTCGGGCTGAAACTTGATTCGAAAATTTCAGGAACTGGCCGACCAGCACTTGCGAACTGCTTCTGCTTTGGGCACCGCGCGGCAAGAAAGACTGAAGAAAATGGCGTCGGCTGTCTCTTTTATACCCCTGTCGCACTGACATCAGGAAAGAGGCGACTACAACCGACGCCAGACCAGGACTTTGGGATTCGGCCGACTGTGGGGCCGCCTGACGACAGGATAACCCAAGTGTGATGACTGCAGCAGTATAGCACGATGAACATCTGTCAATTGCACAGATTTTGCACAAGGACTTACCCCAAGCAGGCATGGAAAGTGGATGCCCCATCATTCAGCTGGGGATCCCCATTTCCTTGTTATCATCCTGAATACTTGTGGATACAGTTTCCATTCGTGGGGATCCATGACATTTCTGCTTAGTTCGTCTGCCAGAGTATTTGTTTTTCCTGGCAGGAATTGAGCTTGCAGGTGAAGTTGAAAGGCCAATGCTGTGTCCCATAAGGTCATTGCTAGTCTGCAGAGCGGGTAGGAATGAGTACCTCCCTGCTTGTTTATGTACCACATGAACAGAGTGTTGTCTGCCTTTATTAATAATTGTCCTGGGTGAAGCAGGTCCTTGAAAGCTGTCATGGCATTTTGAACAGCTAGCATCTTTTTGACTGATGTGAAGATGCATCTGATTTGCAGGCCATGTGCCCTGAATACATTTTCCTGCCATATGTGCCCCCCAGGCATAATCGGATGCATCCGTTGTCAGTGCCTGTCTGGCTGTGGGTAATCTGAATGGCAGACCCTTGTTGTGGTGACAGGCTTCTGCCCACCATCAAAACTCCTGTTGTAGGCAGGGAATGAGTGCAATTACTGTCTCCAAGCTGTGGCAATGCTGTGTCCAAACACTTCTCAGATACCATTGTAGTTTCCTTATATGCAGTCCAGCATATGGAATTAGTAGAATGCAGGATGCCATGAAACCCAAGGCCTGCAGGATTTTCCTTGCAGGTAAGTGGGTTTTTGTTGCCAACTTCTTATAGTAAGTAGTCAGTTTCTGCTAGTCTGGCGTGAGATAAGCCATCTGGACAGTTGTACTTAAGCTTGCGCCCAGGAATATTCTCTCGAAAGGGCACTAGTTTTGATATCTTTTCGTGTGTACCCTAGGCCAATTAGTAATCTTTTTACAAACGCCAGATGCTTTAGAAGAGTGTCTTTGTTCTGTGCTTGAATTAGGCAGTCGTCCAAGTAGGGTTAAATCTGAATTCCTTTTTGTCTGCAAAATGCAATTACTGGTGCCAGGCATTTTGTAAAGACCCTGGGCGCAGTAGATAAGCCAAAGGGCAGTGTAGAGAATTGGTAATGTATTGGGCCAGCTATGAATCTGCGGTATCTAATGCAAGATTGCCTGATTGGGGCATGCAGGTATGCCTCTTAGGTCCAAAATTACTAGCCAAGCCCTTTTTCGCAGCATGGGCAGTAGCTGCTGAAGAGCCAACATCTTGAATTTTGGAACTTCCAGAAAAGTATTTAGTATAGATAGGTCCAGAATTGGTCTCCAGGTTTTGTCCTTCCTGGGCACTAGAAAAAGTCTGGAGTAAAATCCTTGCCATTGCTCTTGTAGTGGTACTTGCTGAATGGCCCTCATGTCCATGAAGGCTGTAATTTGTTTTTGTGCCTCTGCCCACTGATTGTGTGGCAGATCTGGCATGCCCTTTGACCTTGGTAGGGTGTGGAAATGGAACCTGTAGCCGTGGGACACTATGTTGAGAACCATTTGTCTTGGGTAACCATTTTCCAATTTGATGAAAAAAGTTCCAGTTTTCCCCCTATGGGGACTGTCAAAAGGAAACTGCTTGGAGCTGGAAGAGTAAAGTCATTGGGACGGTTTCCTGTAAGGTTGTGATTGGTCTTCTCTGCTTTTGGAGGTAGGAGCACCCCACTGTTTAGGCTTGTATGAGCCTTGGGGCCGAGATCTGCTTCTAGGACGCCTGTATCTGCCACTTTGTGGTCGGAGACTGGAAAGGACCAATTTTTAGAAGGGCAGTTCCTGCTAAATCTGGGTGGCTGTACCTGTAAGAAATCCTTGACTGTCTGCATGGATTTTGCTTTATCCTCCATTTTTTTCAACACCTCTTCTGCTTTAGTACCAAACAAAGTATCATGCTGTAATGGTGCATCTAATAATTTTGCTTTAACATGATCAGGCAGATTTTGTTCCTTTAACCAAGCATGCCTTCTAATAGAACCTGTAACAGTGGCCCTGCAAGAGGCCTCCAGTGAATCATAACCACATTGCAAAGTATGATTTCCCACTTGTTCAGTTGCATGCAATAAATCCTGCAATTCCTTGTTCTCAGAACCTGTGTCAACATTTTCTGTTTAAGTGACAGTAAATACTGCTGATATTTGAGCATATGAAATTGACAATTTAAAGCCCTTACAGCCAGGGTGGCAGAAGTGTATACTTTTTTCCCCCCATCTGTCTAGAGCCCTAGAATCCCTATCAGAGGGGACAGGGTTTTTCGCAGAAGCAGCCTTAACCCCTTTGGGACCCTGAGATATAGTTTCTGCGTCAGCAGTGGGGTTTTTATATAGGAATTTATGAGAATCTGGGACCCTGTAGTATCTGTCTGGCTTAGCAGATGTAGGGGGTAGAGTCAGGGGATAGTCCGGACTCTGAAAATACATCTACAATGTCTAAAACAGGAGGAATGGCAAGGGGTCTATGCCGAAGAAGAAGCAGGAAGTCTCAGAGCCTTTTCTTAGACTCAGAATAATCTTGGCTCTCCCAGTGGAAATGCTCCCTCATAGTATGCAATGATTCCCCAAAGGAATAGTCCTCAGGAGGAGAGGCTGAAGGAATGGATTCTTCAACATCAGAATCCTCATAGGGAAGCATGGAAAAATCCTGTTCAGAAGAGGAATCAGAGGAAATGGATACCTGATCAGAAGAGTCATACTCTGTCTCTTGCCTAGGCCTCGTACCAGGAGGGGGATGGGAGCCCCTGATCAAAGTAATTAGGTCTTCGGCCATTTTGAGCATCTGTTTTTTAGGCATGGAAGTCTGAGTAGGAGAATGCTATACTTGTTTGTTTGTCTTTAGAGCTGCTTTAGTCTTTGAAGCAGAGGATGGCTTAATATATAGTTGTGTAGGTCTGAAAACACCCTCAGAAGCCGATGCCTGCTCAACGGCTCCGGACCTATCTGAGGGATTGATTTCAGTGTGTCCAATAACTTGAGTTTCCAGAGGCCCAGTTGGCTCCACGTGGGAGTCTGAAGCGGCCTGTGGCTCTGAGGTAGCGGGCGCCAGGGGCTGCAAAAGCACCTCACTGAGAACCGACGACTGGCCTAGAAGAGGCTTCGTCGACGGTTTTGGAACTCTGATGCCTATCCTTGTCCTTTTTGCAAACTCCGGTTGTCGGCTGTTCTGCCGACATTATATAATTAAATCTTTGGCCAAAGTAATGAAATACAAAAATCGAACAGATGCTTGATAGTGCGTTGGTTGAATCTATCACAAAACCGACAGCTAGCAAAGTTGTGATCAGGACCTAGGTAAGGAATACTGTAAGAGTGAAAATCCTTGGGGTATTTGCTTCCCACAAGAAATACAATTGTTAACTTTTTCTGACATCGGTCTGGAGCAAGAAAACAAAGTTTCCCCAACGGGGTACTTAGCTTTAATAAAGACTTCAGTTCTGAAATTCAGCTTTGAAAATCTCAGGAGTTGGCCGACCAGCACTTGCGAACTGCTTTTGCTTCGGGCACTGCGCGGCAAGAAAGACTGAAGAAAATGGCGTCGGCTGCATCTTTTATACTCCTGGCGCACTGACTTCAGGGAAGAGGCGACAGCAACAGACGCCAGACCTAGACTTTGGAACTCAGGCTGACTATGGGTAGCATGCCAGCAGGATAACACAAGAGTAATGACTGCAACAGTGAAACACGAACATTCTATCCCTCCAGCACGTCCTGTTTATTGTTGTGCTGAGGTTTAAATCCCTGGAGTGTGTGGCTCTAAGAGATTTGGTTTTCTTGAGGTGGAGCATGTCCATTAATTCCGGGTTGGACATGGCCTTGCATGTCAGGCAGAGATCACCCCTGAGTAGGCAGTAAGCAACAGAGTA
>NC_056739.1:874581397-874648897 GCF_019279795.1 Protopterus annectens | reverse complement strand
AATTAAAAATAAGGTCTTCCATGATAAATATTTCAAATCGCATTTTGCAGATGGATCAAATGGGGAATTAGAGACCTAACACTAGATAAAAGTCCTAAGGTGAAGAAGGGTCTTTATATGGGGGTCTGAGCATCAACATTTCCTTTAGAAAGGCTTTGTAAAGTTTGCGGGACATTAGAGCTGTAGCATTTAGATTATGAAAATTCAAAATTGGGGCTACATATACTCATACAGTTAAGGACAACGCTCCTGCTTCGAAAAGCGATGCTAAAAACTCCAATACCCTATCAACTGGTGCAGAATATGGGTCAATGTTACTATTTCTAGCTCATTTTGAAAATTTTTGAAATTTGCCAATGTACAATAGTCTAGTCAAAGGTTTATGGGAGGCTAGAAATAATTTTCTAAACTGGGGCAGTGAGACTAGAATGCCTGTCAATTACTGGAACTGGAGAAGCCATGCAGTGAGAGCTTTAGAGTTTGAAGATTCAGATGAACTAGTCCCTCTGGATGGGACAGAAGGTCTGGAGCTAGGTCCAGGATCCAAGGTCTTCGCATTAAGACAGCCAAAGAAAGGGAAACCATATCTGTTGAGGCTAGAATGGGGCAATGGGAATTATTCTGTTCTTCGACCTGCTAGCTTTTTTCAGAAACTGGGAGACTAGATGAATCGGGGGGTGTACAATAGACTGGGGCCAATCGTGAAGGACAGCATCACTCTGCAAGTCCAAAGGAAGGGGTGGGGTCAGGGCAAAGTAGCTGCTGCACTTTTTCGGGGGGATGCAAGTGATTCCAGCAGGGTTGGCACATTGGCAGAATTTCCTTTCCGCCAACAAAGGATTGAGAGACCATCTGTGAGGCATCAGAATGCTCGTGCTCAATTTGTCTGCAATCACGGAGCTTCCAGGAATATGCGTTGCAATTAGAAAGCAGTCAGATGAAATTGCCCACTGCCACACCCAGAGTGCTTCTAGACAAGAGGGTAAAATCTGGTTCCCCCTTGTTGATGTATGAGACTGACATGTTTGTATGAATCGCAATTGTTTCAAAGGGGAGGGTTTCTTGGTATGCTTGCAACGCTAAGAGCACTGCTCTCATCTCTACAACACTGATATGCAAACTGGCCTCCAGCTGGGACCAAGTGCCTTGAAAAGAAAAAGTTATGCCTTACCATAACGTTCCATCTGTATTATTGATCCTCGTTCAGTCATTACATGTGGGTATTGGTTCAGACTCTCGAGCTAAAAACTCTTAACCAGAATTCCCCTCTCTCTGTTACCTCAGATTGAGTTTTCCAAGTCAAAAGAAGGTAGAGGTGAACTCTGGTCAAATGACCCAACAGAATCGGATGGCGAGAGCCACAAGATGCCACAGGAGGGGGAAGGAGGGAGGGTCGTAATGACTGAACGATCAACAATACAGATGGAACGTTATGGTAAGACGACTACTTTACCTGATATTGTTAATCCTCTTTCATTCCTTACGTGTGGGACAGAGTCCCCCAGCTACCTTTCCTCCTGGGAGGCTCTCATGGAAGGACATTCCTGAGCACCACAGAACCAAAAGATGCTCTTCCCCTGGAGGCCAAATCTAATTTGTAATTATTTATGAAGGTATGAGGAGTAGCCCAAGTTGCAGCTGCACAAATGTCATGCAAAGAAGCTCTGGCATGGAAGGCAGCAGAAGTTGCCACCGACCTTGTAGAATAAACCTTTATGGTAGTAAGTAATGGAATATTACATTCTCTATAAATGAAGGTCACACAGTCTTTCAACCATTTAGCCAATGTGACCTTTGCAGCAGCACATCCTAATCTAGGTCCAGAATAGGCCAAAAATAACTGGTCTGATTTACGAGAGGCCTTAATCCTGTTCAAGTAGAAGCGAAGTTACCTGTGAATATCTAGGGTATGTAAACAATACTCTCCTTTGTTTGAATGATTGGGGAAGAAAAAGTACAGTTGTGTACCTACCATAAATGTAGATGTTAGAGTGTATTCACTGTTGCAGTCATTACCATTGGGTTATCTTGCTGGCAGGCTACCCGCAGTCGGCCCGAGTTCCAAAGTCTAGGTCCGGCGTCGGGTGAGGTCGCCTCCTCCCTGATGGCAGTGCGCCAGGAGTATAAAAGATGCAGCCGACGCCATTTTCTTCAGTTTTTCTTGCCCCGGATGTCAGGTGCCCCTAAAATGGTAGGCTAAATTATGCCAATAAGCATGCATACAGAAAAAACAACTTTTCCTTAATCTACAAGCAAATACACCACATAGGTTGTATAGAATAGAGAAGTACAGATAAGTCCCAGCAAGGAAAAGGGGAAGGTAACCTGGACTGCAACAGTGAATACACTCTAACATCTACATTTATGGTAGGTACACAACTGTACTATGTTCATAGTGTTTCACTGTTGCAGTCATTACCATTGGGTTGAATCCCAAAGCTAAGGTTGGGAGGCTGGTGCTAAATAGGATTAGGAGAGGCTATCAGGCCCTGCAGAACTGCAGTGGCAAAGCCTGCCCTGGATTTAGAGTAGAGAGGTAAGTGATAGTGCTTTGTAAAAGTATGCACTGAACTCCAAGTTGCAGCCTCTAAGATGTCTTTGGTTGGTACTCCTCTGAGGAAGGCTGCTGAAGTGGCTGCTGCTCTGGTTGAATATGGCCTAATGCCCTTAGGCACTGATTTGTCATGCTGTGAACAGCAGAAATGAATGCAGTGGCCTATCCACTTTGAAATAGTCTGTTTTGAGATGGGCTTTCCTTGTGATCCTGCAGCATACGCCACTAGAAGTTGTTCAGTCTTTCTGAAAGCTTTGGTTCTGTCCAAGTAGAAGCGCAGCTGCCTGTGAATGTCCAAAGAATGCAGAACTCTCTTACCCTTATTCTGTGGGTTTGGGTAAAAGGTAGGCAAATTAATTGTTTGGTTAAGGGTCACACTGGACACTACTTTAGGCATAAATGTAGGGTTTTGTCCTTAGAGAAACCCTGTCAGGATGGAAAATGATAAAAGGTTCCACAGCCATGAGTGCCTGTAACTCTGCGACTCGTCTAGTGGAGGTTATTGCTAGGAGCAGAGCTGTTTTCCAGGATAAGAATTTTATATCAGCTGCAGAGGCTGGCTCAAACGGAGGCAGTGTGAGTTTTTCAAAGACATAGTTGAGGTCCCATGCAGGTATTGGGGCTCTCCTTCGAGGTCTTATGTTTTTGGCCCCTCTGAGGTACTGCCTTAGTAATGGAGGAGAAAAAATAGGTGGTTCTGTATTGTAATGAGCTGAAATGGCAGAGGCATGAATTTTAATTGATGAAAAGGAAATGCCTTTATCTAGCATCTCAGTTAAGTATTGCAAAATCTGATGAATATTTGGAACAATCGTGTCAATACCTTGTGCCTGGTTCCAAGCACAGAATCTCTTCCATTTTTCTGCATAAGATTTTCTGGTGCTAGGCCTCCTGGCCTCCAAAATAACATCCATCACTGCTTTAGAGAGAGGTGAGTCTTGAAATGGCTACATTATCAGCCATGCTGCCAGGTTTAAGGTCCTGAGTTGGCTGTGCAGTATCTGACTGTCTTGTTGGGTCAATAAGTGAGGAATTTGAGGTAGTGTCCAAGCTGGGCATTGAGACAAGCTCTTTAGGATTGGGTACCAGTGCTGGCGAGGCCAGTCTGGGGCAGGGCAATCAGTATCATTTTTGGCTTCTCTTGTCTGACCTTGAGAGGAGTACCTTGGGGGAGGAGAGGCAGAGGAGGAAAGGCATATACTGTTAGGTTTTTCCAGCTGAAAGACAGAGCATCCACTTTCCATGCTTGCTTGTGATAAGTCCTTGTGCAGAATCTCTGTAGTTGGCAGCTGTGAGGGGAGGCAAATAGGTCTATGTCCGGGCATCCCCAGTTCTTTGTTATCATGCTGAAGACTTGTGGATCCAATTTCCACTTGTGGGGATCCATTAGGTTTCTGCTTAGTTCATCTACCAGAGTATTTATCCTTCCTGGCAGGAATTGTGCTTGCAGATGACTTGGTAAGTCAATGCTGTGTCCCACAAGTTCATGGCTAGTCTGCAGAGGGGATATGAATGTGTGCCCCCCTGATTATGTACCACATGACTGTAGTATTGTCCGTCTTTATCAGTAGTTGTCCTGGATGAAGTAGATCCTTGAAGGCTGTCAGGACATTCTTAACAGCTAGCATCTCTTTTTGATTGATATGTAGATGCATCTGACTTGCGGACCATGTGCCCTGAATACATCTTCCTGCCATATGGGGTCCCCCAGGCATAATCTGATGCATCTGCTGTCTGTCTGTGGGTAAGGTGAATGACTTTCCCGTGTTGAGGTGACCGGCTTTTGCCCACCATCAAAACTCCTGATGCAGGCAGGGAATGAAGGTAATTATTTTTTCCAAGCTGTGGCAATGTTGAGTCCAAACACTTTAGATACCATTGAAGTTTCCCCATATGCAGTCTTGCATATGGAATTAGCAGAATGCCATGAAGTCCAAAACCTGCAGAATTTTTCTTGCAGATTACTTATTTCAAAATGTTGGCAACAAAGACCAAGTTGTCAGTTGTCTGTTTGTATGGCGTGAGAAAAGCCATCTGGCCAGTTGTATTTAAGCTTGCACCCAGGAATATTATCTCTTGAGAGGGTACGAGTTTGGATTTCTTTTCGTTTACTGTGTACCCTAGACCTGTTAGTAACCTTTTTACAAACGCCAGATGCTATAGTAGAGTGTCCTTGTTCTCTGCTTGGCAGTCGTCCAAGTAAAGATATAGCTGTATTCCCCTTTGTCTGCAAAATGCAATTAATGGTGCCAGGCATTTTGTGAAGACCCTGGGCGCAGTAGATGAGCCAAAGGGCAGTGCAGAGAAATGGTAGTGCATTTTGACAGCTATAAATCTTAGGCATCTTCTGCATGACTGACTGATTGGGACATGCAGGTATGCCTCTTTTAGGTCTAAAGTCACAAGCCAAGCCTCCTTGCCCAGCATGGGCAAAAGCTGCAGCAAAGTTAACATTTTGAATTTTGGAAAATCCAGGAATGTGTTTAGGATAGACAGGTCCAGTATTGGTCTCCAAGCTTTGTCCTTTCTGGATACCAAGAATAGCCTCGAGTAAAATCCTAGTCCCTGCTCTTGCTGTGGTACTTGCTGAATGGCTCTCACGTCCATGAGGGATGAAACTTGTTTTTGTGCCTCTGCCCACTGATTGCATGGCAGGTCTGGCATACCGTTTGGCCTTGGCAGGGTGTGAAAGGGGAACCTGTAGCCTTTACATACAATACTTAAGACCCATTTGTCCTGGGTGATCATGTGCCAAGTTTGTGAAAAAAGTGCTAGTTTTCCCCCCAAAGGAGCTGCCAGAAGATAAGTGCTTGGTGCTGACAGGGGAAAGTCATTGAGACCGTTTCCTGTATGGCTGTGATTTTTCCTCTCCACTTTTGGAGGTAGAAGCACCCCATTGTTTAGGCCTGCATGAGCCTTGGGGCTGTGATCTGCCTCTGGGCTGTCTGTATCTGCCTCTTTGTGGCCTGACACTGGAAAGGGCCAATTCTTTGTAGGCCAGTTCCTGCTAAATCTGGGAGGCTGTACCTGTAAGAAACCCTTCACTGTTTGCATAGTTTTAGCTTTGTCCTCCATTTTCTTCAACACTTCTGCTTTAACACCAAACAAGGTATCATATGTTGTAATGGAGCATCTAATAGTTTTGCTTTAACATGATCAGGCAGATTCTGTTCTTTTAACCAAGCATGCCCCCTAATGACAGAAGCTGTAACTGCGGCCCTGCAGGAGGCCTCCAGAGAATCAAAACCACATTGCAAAGTATGCTTTCCCACTTGTTCAGCTGCATGCAATAAATCCTGCATTTCTTTGTTTTCTGCACATTCTGAATTTGGTCGACATTTTCTGTTTAAGCAGTGACATAAGACATTGCTGATATTTAAGCATACGAAACTGACAATTTAAAGCTCTTACAGCCAAGGTAGCAGAAGTATAAATCTTTTTCCTCCATTTGTCCAGGGCCCTTGAATCCCTATCAGAGGGGATAAGGTTTTTTGCAGTGGAAGCCTTGACCCCCTTGGGACCCTGAGAAATAGTTTTTGGGTCAGCAGCAGGGTTTTTGTGAAGAAATTTATGTGAATCCAAAACCCCGTAGTATCTGTCTGGCTTAACAGGAGCTGGTGGTAAAGAGTCAGGAGAGAGACCAGACTCTGAAAATACATCTACAATGTCTAAAACAGGAGGAATTAGCAAGGGGCCTGTGCTGAGGTAATAAAAGGAAGTCTGAGCCTTTTCTTGGATTCGGAGTAATCTTGGCTCTCCCAATGGAAATGCTCCCTTATAGTATGCAGGGTCTCCCCAAAAGAATAATCCTCAGGAGGAGAGACTAAAGTGATAGATTCTTCAGCATCAGAATCCTCATAGGGAAGAAGGGAATATTCCTGTTCAGAAGAGGAATCAGAGGAAATGGAAACCTGATCTGAAGATTTATATTCCATCTCTTGCCTAGGCCTCATCAGGAGGGGGATGGGAATGCCTGATCAAAGTAATTAGGTCTTCGGCCATTTTAAGCATCTGTTTTTTAGGCATGGAGGCCTGTCCAGGAGAATGCTGTACTTGTCTTTAGAGCTGCTTTAGTCTTTGCCTTTGAAACTGAGGTTGGCTTTACATACAACTGTGTAGGCCTGAAAACACCCTCAGAAGCCGATGCCTGCTCAGCAGCTCTGGATCCATCTGAGGGAATAGTTTCAGTGTCTCCAATACCTTGAGTTTCCAGCAGCCTAGTCGACTCCACGTGGGAGTCTGAAGTGGCCTGTGGCTCTGAGGTAGCGGGTGGCACCTGAGAACCGGCGACTGGCCTAGCGGAAGCCTAGTCATCGGTTTTGGACTTCGGATGCCTGTCCTTTTCTTTGCACTTTCTTTGCACTTTTTATAAACTCCAGTAGACGGCTGTTCTGACGGCATTATATAATTGAATCTTCTGCTAAAGTAATGAAATGCAAAATCGTGCAGACACTTAATAGTGCGTTGGTTAAATCTAGCACAAAACCAACAACTAGCAACGGGTACTAAGCTTTAATGAAGACTTTGGATCTGAAATTCGAATTTGAAAATCTCAGGAGTCGGCCGATCGGCACTTGTGAACTGCTTTTGTTTCGGGCACCGCGCGGCAAGAAAGACTGAAGAAAATGGCATCGGCTGCATCTTTTATACCCCTGGCGCACTGATGTCAGGGAGGAGGTGACAGCAACAGACACCGGACCTAGACTTTGGAACTCTGGCCGACTGCGGGAAGCCTGCCAGCAGGATAACCCAATGGCAATGACTGCAACAGTCAAACACGATTAACATCTGGCAATTCAATTACTTGATTAATGGACATTTCAGAGATCACCTTTGGCAGAAAGGAAGGATTAGTTCTCAATGACACCATCTCTATGAAAAATCAAATAAAGACTCTGATGCATAAGGCTTGAAGCTCAGAGATGCGTCTGGGCAGAAGTAATGGCCACCAAAAACAAGGTTTTCCATGACAAATATTTGAGGTCGCAAGAAGCTGGTTCAAAAGGTGGCACTGTCAAAGCTTGTATGACTAGTGACCAGTCCCATGGTTGAGTAGGTTCTCTAAAAGGGGGTTTTAGAGGATTCATGCCTTTTATGAAAGTCTTGCATAATTTGTGAGACCATAATAGTAGTCTTGAACACCATCATTGAAATTAGATATTGCAGCCAAATTAACTCTAATGGTAGAGGCACATAGACCGGATTGAAATAGGGTGGCTAGATACACCAGTACTATCGATACTGGTGCTGAAAAAGGGTCTACCGGTTTTCCTTTCAGCCAAAAAGTAAATATTTTCCACTTGCTGAGATATGTAATTCTGGTGGAAGACTTATGAGACACAATAAGAATGTCACGTATTGGCAAAAAAAGGTCATTCTGTCTGGCAATCAAGGGAATTGGAAGAGCTAAGCTGTGAGCTTCGGGCTGTTCAAGTTGGGGTGAATCAGGTTCTGTGGATGGGAGATCAACCCATGGGTTGGATGGAGAATCCACGGTTGATCTAGCAGGTGAGGCCAAAGGAAGAGGAACCAAATCTGACGAGGCCAACATGGTGCTATAAGGATTAATTTGCTCTTCAACCGGCGGGCTTTCTTCAGAAACTGGGGAATGAGGAGGAGAGGTGGAAATGCATAAAGTAGATCCGAGGGCCAATCGTGGACTAGTGTCCCTGGGTGACTGTCCCGGAGGGGGAATCAGGGCGAAATAGCTGCTGCATTTGTAGTTGGTCAGGGATGCCAAGAGGTCGCAAGTAAGACCCCCAGCAGTTGAAAATCCACCGCCATCAAGGGATTCAGGGACCACTCATGAGGTTGTAGTATACACCTGAGTCGGTCAGCTATCACGTTGTAATTCCCAGGAATGTGCGTTGCTAAAAGAAAACTGTTGGTAGCCATTGCCCGATGCCATATTCTCATGGCCTCGACAGAGTGGGTAAGATTTGGTTCCACCCTGTTTGATGATGTACCAGACCACCGCCATGTTGTCTGATTGCATCGCAATATTTCCAGATGGCAGCAGGGGATGGAATGCTTGCAACGTCAGAAGTACCGCCCTCCGCTCTAGAACAGTTATATGCAGATGGGCCTCCATTTCAGACAAAGTACCTTGGAGTGTCTGTCCCTGACATAGCCCCCCAACCCCACCCTATCAGGGAGGCATCCATGGTCACTGTAGCCTTAGACTGTTGGGGGGAGAAGGGGCGAGACCATTGTGATGGGCTGTGGGCCATCCACCAATTTAAATCCTGTTTGCACCTGCGAGTTACCCGAATCATGGCTGACAGGATGCTGAAAGGGATACCATTGGGTGAGCAGTAGCCATTTTAGAAGCCTCATGTGAAACCTGGCCAGGGGGACAATGGTGACGAAGGCTGCCATGGAACCCAACAGCTGTAGAACAGAGTGAGCCGTGGATGTCTCCCTTGAAAGGATTGGAATCTGTTGTTGCTTTATCCTTAAAATTCTGTGTTCTGGAATGGCAGCTCTGCAGTTCTGTGTGTCAAAGATAACCAGTATGAATTCTGTCGACTGAGATGGGGCGAGATTTGATTTTTGCCAGTTTATGGTTATGCCTAGCCTTTGTGCAGCGAGGAGAGTATGCCAGGGCTTCAAGTAGATGTCTGGTGGGGGCGGAAATGAGCCAGTCATCTAGGTATGGAAACAGCTGGAATCCTTGAAGTCGCAAGTGAGCTGCGACGACTGCCATGCACTTTGTGAACACACTGGGGGCTGTAGAGAGTCCGAAGGGCAGTACTCTGAACTGGTAGTGACTGGCTCCCACATGGAAGTGAAGGAATCTTCTTGATGGTCTGTTCACTTTTATGTGGTAGTACACATCCTATAGATCTATCAAGCACATCCAATGGTCTTTTTCCAAAAGCGGGAAAATAGACTGTATTGTGACCATCCGGAATTTTTGTACGCTCACAAACTTGTTCAATCTATTGAGATCCAAAATTGGTCTCCAGTCCCCGGTTTTCTTTGGCACCAAAATTAGTCTCAATTAGAATCCGGATCCCATCTGGTCTGGAGGGACTATGTGGATGACTCTCTTTCTTAGCAGCTTTTCTATCTCTAGTGCTGCTTCTTCCCTTTGACTGGGTGGAACGTCGGGAAGGATTTTTGAAGGGACAGGAGAAATATCGAAGGGGATATGATAACCTCTAGTTATAACCCTTTGTACCCAAGAATCGGTGGTGATGGTTAGCCAGCCAGAAGGGTACAAGGAGAAACGACCCTCAACCACCTCCAGAGGAAAGGAGTTGAGCCGCTCTTCAGGAGCGTTGGTAGGGTTGGCCAGGGGAAAGTCCCTGGAACCCTGGTTATGCGGACCCCCTCTGCCCTGAAAGAAGAGTCTTCCCTGTGAGTTTCCCCATCTGTCTCTAAGGAAGAACTTGGCCTGTGCGTCACTGAAAGGATCCTGAGATTTCTTGAACCATATCTTCCCACTATTTTGGTTTCGGGAGAAAGCACGTTGAGGGGAATAATAACTGACACCTATGGCAGAAAGGGTCTTGCCGTCCTGTTCACATCTGGCCAGTGTGCTTTTAAACTTTGGGTCCCAACAACGAAGAGGCCTCAATGGGAGCATTAAGAAAGAAAGCCTTAAAGGGTTCCGTGAAATTGCACAAGAGCTTCCAGGCGTGTCATCTCAAGACCACCGCTGAACCCGCTGCTCTAGTGGCTCCTTCTGATGCATGATATCAGTCGCATAGAGGAGTTAGATATTGACTCAATGGTGGCCAGCTGAGAGGCCACTTTGTCACGGACCTCAGACACGGCACCAGAGCTCAGAAATCAGATCCCTTTGAAACCTGGTAAAGGGTGCCATATAATTCAGGGACCAGATAGTAAAGGTAGCCGATGCAAAGGTGCACTTCCCGATCCTGTCCAGAGCCCGGAACTCTTAGGCGGATGGACAGTCTGGCTTTCTTCTGCCAGATCCTTTTTTGTTGCGGCCGCCACCAAAGCATCTACAGGAAGACCTTTTGACCAATGGGGACCCATTGCAGGAGGGAACAAAATCTTATCTGGCCTCCAGGGAATAGCTTTGGCAGTGTCAGGAGCCTTCCAAGCACGCTGCACGATAAGCCAGACAAGTTCATAGTCAGGTGGAGTAACCCAGGAGGTAGGGGGCCGGGTGTGAAAGGCCTGGAGGAACACAGATTCCTCAGAGGTCGGATTAGAGGACTGCCAGTCACCTCCCTGTTTCAGGATTTCGAGGATATCACGAAAGGATACCTCAGAGGATGACTGAGGGGATCCTTCCCCCTCATCAAAACCTGTCTCTTCAGTGAGGGACTCCTCTGTGGAGTCCATGTACCTCCTCTTAAAAGAACTTTTCCGGTGGACTTCCTCAGCGGGAGAAGCTGGGGAAGACAGCAGAAAAGAGTTTTCCTGTGGGAATATGTCCTGAGGCCTTTGCACCAGGTGTCCGCTCGGTGCGACTTGTGAAACCAGCGTACCAGAGGAGGGCGGAGGGACAGACAGTCCAGTATCGCCAGCAGCAGCGAAAGCCTTCTCCAATTGGAAGGCTGGTCCACCTGAAGAAGAGTGAATGTCCAAGACAGGGGTCACCCCTCTCCTAAGTGGCTCAGCCTGCCGACCCGGAGTCCCCGGATGGCTGTGGAGCAGCAAATTGGGTCACAACTGACATCCTGGGTCGTAGCAAAACTTTCCTGCCAAGAAGGCAACTGCGGCTCCTTCGTGAGATCCATAAAGGGAACTACAAAAGGGGAAGACTGTGCTATATCCATGGACTTCAAAGACAATGAAGGAGGAGAATAAGGGGGGGGGGTCTTTGGAGATGGATCACCTCCCAAGGAAGGATAGTTCCTGGGGGGTGGGATATCTCTGACCAAGAGCACCTGATCCACAAGACGCAACACAGTGTTCGGAAAGGCTTCTAGTGGACCTCACGGAGACTGAGGGAGAAACAGGCCTGCCCACAGAAGAGGCAAACTCGGTGCCCATCTCACCAGTCCGCACCAAGAACAACAGTGCCGAGAGAGACTGGACTACGGGTGTCTGCACCGAAGTAGTCATCGGTGCAGAGGTCACTGTCTGCACAGACACCGGGATCGGTGCCGAAGTGGTTGTCGGTACAGAACCTGGAACCGACAAAACTGGAGTCAACAAAGGCGTCTGTTCTGAATAAGATGGCGAAGCAGACGTGGTCAAGGTCTGCGGCTACTGAGCAGCTAGTGCCAAAACCAATGGTAATAGTCTGAACAGAGGAGCCCCTCGGTGCCGATATAGTGAAGGCTGCAGGAGAAGACTGAGCAGAGATCATTAATGGAGCTGAAGGTCTAGGCACCAAAAGCACTGGGGCTGACTGAATGAGCACCGGTGTCAAAACTTTAGCCTTTTTACATTTTGGTTGGCAGGAGTCCCCAGCCGGGGACGAAGGCAAAGATTTACCCTTAATAGGAACATCAAAGATTTTCTTGTGGGCTCTAGGAGGGGTTGAGGACTCCGGCCCAGAAATAGCCTCTAAAAAGAGAGATTTAAGAAGACCCTTCAGCAACAACTTATTTTTCCTTTCTAACAAAGTTCTATTTGAAAAATTTTCACAGATAAGTACATGGCGGGTCAACAGACAAGTGGGATGCCCCCAAACAATATACGCACAAAGTGTGCATCAGATGTAGGTAGTGTGTGCCCACAATCAGAACACAGTTTAAACCCCAGACTACCTTTCTTCTTTGCCATGACAGTAAAGTAGATAGTAGAAAATGGTACCAGCAATGGTACAAAAGAATACCCGAAGGTATGAAAAAAAGGGAAGATTACCAGCGATGTTAAGGGGAGAAATACCTCACGGTAAAAAAAAGTAGAAAAAAAAGAAAAACTCAAGAAAATATGGTCACTAGATGCGATAGGGTAAGACAACAAATTAGAAACTTTTCTGACAGAAAAGTAATATAAATGACTGTCAGACAACAAATAACCATACTTGGCTCAAGAGAAGCAGCTGGATACGACCAAACGGCAACGCAGCAAACGAAATCTGGGTTAACAGGGAGAGGGGGATTGTGGGTAAGAGTTTAGCTCGAGAGTTTGAAGCGGACACGAGCTTGAAAAATGGCCGGCTCGGTTTAGAGGTCGGAACCGATACCCATGTGTAAGGAATAAACAAGGATTAACAATATCAGATTACATTTTTTATAAACTCTCATCAATGGATGACAACAGTACTAGCTCTTAGCATAACTGTTAAGTACCACTATGAGGAAAAACTTTTTTTTTTTTTTTTTAAACCTTTTCTTGAATTCCCACACATTGTAAATCTTATGCACAAGAAAAAAATAGCCACTACTAATTTTATTCTGTTTGCAATTGTCAGTGCCCTCCTAAGGGCAGATACCTTGATGAGTGCGTGTTTTCTTCTATAGCTAAATCTTCCCCATGATGCACTCTTGAGAGCACTGTATATGAGATTACAATGCCCATTGTTGGACTGTCGCATCACAGTCTCACTGACGTGTTTAATTTGACATTTTTTACTGGGAGAGTCCGTCTGGGTTACACAACCCGTTTCCAGAGGAGGCCCAGGGAGAAAAGCTCCACATTAACAACTTGGTTACAACATATTATACAATTGGCTACTTACTTAAGAACACATTGATGGATAAATTATAGGCAGGCACCTGGGGTTACTTTTGTAGTGCTAAAGCATGTAGGCAGGCATTTACAGTTTTTTACAGAAATTGTAATAGAATATTTACAGTTTACATTCATAGACAAATTTAAATAAGTTTCTTGGGGTAAATAGTATTTGCTTAAGAGTGTGTTTGAGTATCATGACACAGATTGGAGTGGGTCAGAATATTAGTCCTCTGGCAAAATGAGTAAAACGCTAAAGACAGAAAGAGCCAAGGTTTCCATAACTTTACTGTGATAGTTGGTAGATTAGTTTAGGAGGAGGAAGAGGTTAATAATGAGGGAAAGAAGTGGATTAGCCTAGAGTAAGGTATGTGCATAAAGTAGAGTTGTGTACACTTGCATAAATGTAGAAGTGAGTGTATTCACCGTTGCAGTTATCACATTTGGGTTATCTGCCTGCAGGTAGCCCTCAGCCAGCCTGAATACCAGAGTCTTCGAATTTCTGCATCAGATACAGTCACTTCTTCCATGACGTCAGGTAGTCAGGGGTATATAAAACATGCAGTCAACGCCATTACATCAGTTTGTCTTGCCTCATATGTCAGGTGCCCCCACAATAGGGAGCAATTATATGGCATGGAACACCCCCTAGCAAAAAGCAAATACACAATATATAAAATATATGCCAAACAAGAAGGAAAGATAAGTCAAGAGAAGTCAGGGGGGATGGAGGGAGGGTAAAGTACAGTTTTGTACCTACCATAAAATGTAGATGTTAGAGTGCACATACTGCTGCAGTCATTACACTTGGGTTATCCTGCCGTCAGGCGGGTCCTCGGTCGGCCGAATTCCAAAGTAGTGGTCCGGCGTCGGTTGTCGTCACTTATTCCCTGACGTCAGAGCAGCAGGGGTATAAAAGGCAGCCAACGTCATTTTCTTCAGTTTTTCTTGCCCCAGATGTCAGCTGCCCCCAAATAGGCAGGCAATACACGATGTTATGCAAACTTACATAAGTAGATAAAACCAATCAGTAGTTGTAGGCAAATACACCATATAGGAGTACCCCAAGATGGATGTATGCTACAGGTGTTTGTCATAAGCCCGGTCCTGAGAGGGGATGGGAGGGAGGGAAACCTGGACTGCAGCAGTATGTGCACTCTAACATCAACATTTATGGTAGGTACAAAACTGTACTATGTTCATTGTGCCATACTGCTGCAGTCATTACACTTGGGTGAATCCCAAAGCTATAGAAGGGTGGCTGGTATTAGGCTGAATTAAGAGGGGCTAGAATGCCCTGCAGGACTGCGGTGGCAAAGCCCGCTCTAGATTTAGAGTATAGTGGCAGGTGGTAGTGCTTGGTAAAAGTGTGCACTGAACTCCAAGTAGCTGCTTCCAAAATGTCCTTGGTTAGGACCCCCCTGAGATATGCTGCTGAGGTAGCTGTTGCCCTGGTGGAGTGTGATCTGATGTATCCTGGCACTGTTTTCCCATGAAATGAATAGCAAAAGCAGATGCAGTGGCTATCCATTTTGAAATAGTCTGTTTGGAAATGGCCTTTCCTTGAACACCAGCAGCATAAGACACAAAAAGTTGTTTAGATTTTCTGAATGACTTTGTCCTGTCCTGTCCAAATAGTATCGAAGTTGTCTGTGAATGTCCAAGGAGTGAAGTAGTCTCTCCCCTTTATTCTGGGGGTTTGGATAAAAAGGTAAAAATGGACAGCCTGATCCAAAGCCACACTGGATACTACCTTTGGCATGAAGTTAGGGTTGGTACGTAAAGAGACTCTGTCCTGATGGAAAATGAGGAAAGGTTGCACTGCCATAAGGGCCTGTAGCTCCGAAACCCTGCGTGCTGAGGTAATGGCCAAAAGCAGAGCTATTTTCCATGACAAGTATTGCAGTTCTGCTGAGGAGGCAGGTTCGAAAGGAGGTAATGTCAATTTTTCCAGTATGAAGTTAAGGTCCCAAGCTGGAGGATTTCGTGGGGGCCTTATATTTTTTGCCCCTCTGGAGGAACTGTCTTAGTAAAGGATGTGAGAATAAGGGAGGATCCGTATTGTATTGTGCTGAAATAGCTGAGGCGTGGATTTTGATGGATGAGAAGGAAAGGCCACTGTTTAACATGTCAGCTAGGTACTGTAGAATCTGAGGTATATTTAATATCCAAGGATTTAGGCCTTTTGCTTGGTTCCATGCACAAAATCGCTTCCATTTGCCTGAGTAAGTTTTTCTGGTACTGGGTCTCCTGGCCTCCAAGATGACATTCTGGACCTCCTTTGAGAGGAGTGTAGATTGATAAGTTAAGGTATTTTCCATGCAGCTAGATTTAGTGTCCTGAGCTGACTGGAAGATCTTGCAATTTTGCTGAGACAGCAGAAGTGGGAACTGAGGTAGGATCCAAGGTGGTGAATGAGATAGGCTCTTTAGGAGCGGGTACCAGTGCTGACGAGGCCAGTCCGGAACAATGAGAATCATTTGTGGCCTCTCTGCTCTGACTTTTAGTAAAACTTTTGTCAGTACAGGTAGACGTGGGAAGGCATAGGTTGTCAATGTTGCCCAAATGAAAGATAGTGTGTCCACTTTCCAGGCCTGTGGATGATGGGTCCTTGTGCAGAATTTTTTCAGGTGGTAATTGCTGTGGGAGGCAAATAGATCTATGTCTGGCTGTCCCCATTTCCGTGCTATCATTGAGAATACTTGAGGGGGTAACTCCCACTCGTGAGGATCGGTCATATTTCTGCTTAATTTGTCTGCCAGAATGTTTTCCTTTCCTGGCAGGAATTGCGCTTGTAGTTGTACTTGTAAGGCCAATGCTGTGTTCCACAGGGACATTGCCTGTCTGCACAGGGGGTAGGAATGTGTGCCTCCCTGTTTATGTACCACATAACTGTGGTGTTGTCTGTTCTTATTAATAGTTGACCTGGATGCAATAGGTCCTTGAAGGCTGTAAGAGCATTTTGTACTGCTAGCATCTCCTTTTGGTCGATGTGAAGGTACATGTGTTTTTTAGACCATCTTCCTTGAATGCATTGACCTACCATGTGTGCTCCCCAGGCATAGTCTGAAGCATCTGTTGTGATGGTTTGATTTGCTTGAGGTATGCAGAAAGGGAGACCCGTGTTTGTTTGGCATGCTTGAGCCCACCACAAAAATTCCTTTTGAAGGCATGGAATGAGTGGTATAATTGTTTCCAGGCTGTGTTTGTGTTGAGACCATAAGTTTCTCAGGTACCATTGTAGTTTCCTCATATGCAGCTTTGCAAATGGTATTAGTAGAATGCAGGATGCCATGAACCCCAAAGCCTGCAGGACTTTCCTTGCAGTAAGCTGGGTTAAAGTGGTCATTTTTCTGAAGTATTGAGACAGTTGCCTTTGCTTGTCTGGCGTGAGATAAACCATCTGGGCAGTTGTACTTGGCACCCAGGAATATTATCTGTTGTGAGGGTATCAGTTTTGATTTATTTTTGTTTACTGTGTACCCTAGGCAATTTAACATTTTTATTACAAACGCCAAATGCTGTAGTAGAATGTCCTTGCTGTCTGCCTGGATCAGGCAGTTGTCCAGATATGGGTAGAGTTGTATTCCTTGAGTGCAAAATGCAATTACTGATGCCAGGCATTTCGTAAATACTCTGGGTGCAGTAGATAAGCCAAAGGGCAATGCAGAGAATTGATAATGCGTTGTACCTGCAAGAAAACTGAGGTATCTTCTGCAATCTTGTCTGATAGGGACATGCAGGTATGCCTCCTTGAGGTCCAACGTTACCAGCCAAGACTCCTTGCCCAACATGGGAAGAAGCTGCTGTAATGTGAGCATCTTGAATTGTGGTGCCTCTAAGTACGTGTTCAGGATAGATAGGTCTAAGATGGGTCTCCAGTCTTTGTCCTTCCTTGGTACCAGAAATAGTCTTCAATAAAAACCTTGACCTTGTTCTTTTGTAGGTACCTTTTGAATTGCTTTCATATCCATGAGAGCGGAAATTTGTTTTTGTGCCTCTGCCCATTGATTTTGTGGCAGGTTTGGCATTACTTTCATTTTTGGAAGGGTATGAAAGTGGAATCTGTAGCCTCCGTTTATGATGTCCAGAATCCATTTGTCCTGTGTAATAATGTGCCAATTGTCTGAAAATAAGGCCAGTTTCCCGCCCAAAGGTGCTGCCATTGAATGTTTGTTTGGCAGGCGTAGGGGGATTGAGCTTGCTTCCTGAATGGTTGAGGCCTTTCTTCTCCACCTCTTGGAGTTGTTTGTCATTGTCTAGGTCTGTAAGAACCTTGTGGTTGTCCTCTGCCCCTGGGGCGTCTGTACCTACCACTTTGGGGTCGGTCAGTGGTTGGAAAGGACCAGTTTTTTGATGGCCAGTTTCTGCTGAAGCGAGGAGGTTGTACCTGCAAGAATTCTTTAACTGTTTGCATAGATTTTGCCTTTTCTTCCATTTTCTTTAAAACCTCCTCTGCTTTGACACCAAATAATACATCCTTTTGCAATAGTGCATCCAATAACTTTGCTTTTACATGATCTGGTAAGGTTTGCTCTTTTAGCCAAGCATGTCTATGCATCACACAGCCGGTGACAGCTGCTCTACATGAGGCCTCCAATGAATCAAAACCACACTGTAAAGTATGTTTTTCCACATGTTCTGCTCCATGCAATAAATCCTGCATCTCTTTTAAATCTGGTTGATCTGTCTGTGTCATCTTAAGTTTCAATTGGGAGATCAAAAACTGCTGGTATTTTAGCATGTGAAATTGGCAGTTTAATGCCCTCATGGCTAAAGTGGCAGAAGTATACACCTTCTTCCCCCATCTTTTTAATGCTCTGGAATCTCTTTCAGAAGGTAAAGGATTTTTTTGCAGTAGAGGCCTTAATCCCCTTAGGACCTTGTGAAATGGTTTCTGGGTCAGCAGCAGGGCTTTTATATAAAAACTGGTGGGTATCAGGGACCCGGTAGTATCTGTCTGGTTTAACTGGGGCAGGAGGCAAGGAGTCTGGATTCAGACTGGCTTCTGCAAAAACATCATCCAAAATATCTAAAACCGGAGGAATAGCAAGGGGCCTATGCTGAGGAAGAAGGAGAAACTCCCGGAGCCTTTTCTTAGAATCTGAGTAATCCTGTCCTTCCCAGTGGAAGTGTTCCCTCAAGGTATGCAAGGTTTCCCCGAAAGAATAGTCCTCTGGGGGGGGGCGAACAGAGGGAATTTATTCCTCTGCATCGGAGTCTTCATAGGGAGAATAGGAGTAATCCTGGTCCTCAGAAAAACCTGAGGTAATGGAAGCTTGATCTGAGGAAGGGTAGTCTTCCTCCAACCTGGGTCTTTTTTCTAAGGGGGACTGAGAACCCCTGATAAGAGTAATTAAATCCTCAGCCATCTTGAGCATCTGCTTTTTAGGCATGGGTTGCTGAGAGGGGGTCTGAGGACCCGGTTTCCTAATTTTCATAGCAGCTTTAGCTTTTGAGTAAGATTTAATGGTAATAGAAGTAGACTTGAAAACGCCTTCAGAAACTGAAGGCCTAGCTAAATTTTATGGTTCCCCGCCAAGAGTAGCGTCTGTGTCTAGAGAGGTAATCGGCTCCGGAGGGCCTGCAACTTCAGATTGAGAGGTCGCTGGTAAATTAGATTCAGCGGTAGTCAGGGGCTGCAAAGGCGCCTCACTGAGAACCGGAGATCCGGCGGCAGGCCTAAGCGTGGTTTCGGTATCCGGTTTGGGCCTCTGATGCCTATCTTTATCTTTGCATTTTTTCATTAAGTCTGGTGTCGGAATATCCGACGACATGCTGTAGTTAAATTTTTTGCCAAAATAATGAAGGGCGAACTCCGCCCGACGTTTTATAGTGCGTTTATTGAACCTAGCACAAAAGCGGCAGCCCGAGACGTCATGGTCTGGGCCTAGGCAAGGAATACAGTAGGAGTGAAAATCCTTATGCGGTATTTGCTTCCCCACAAGAAATGCAATTATTAACTTTGTCTAACATCGGTCTGAGGCAAGAAAAGTTTCCCCAACGGGGTACTTGGCTTTAGAGAAGACTTCGGCTGAAATCCTTTTCGGAAATCTCAGGAGCTGGCCGACCGGCACTTGCGAACTGCTTCTGCTTCGGGCACCGCGCGGCATGAAAGACTGAAGAAAATGGCGTTGGCTTCCTCTTTTATACCCCTGTCGCTCTGACGTCAGGGAAGAAGCGACAACCAACGCCGGACCAAGACTTTGGAATTCGGCCGACAGAGGACCCCGCCTGACGGCAGGATAACCCAAGTGTAATGACTGCAGCAGTATGGCACGATGAACATAGAGGACTGCAACAGTAAATACAATAACATCTACATTTATGGTAAGTGTACACAACTGTACTATGTTCTTCATGTTTCACTGTTGCAGTCATCACATATGGGTTGATTCCCACAGCTAAGGAAGGATGGAAGTAGTTAAAGAGCATTAGGGCTAGCAGACAGGCCCTGTAACACTGCTGTCAAATCCAGCTATGGATTTAGAAAAGATAGGCAGGTGGTAATGTTTGGTGAAAGCATGTACAGAGCTCCAGGTAGCTTCCAGGATGTCCCTGGTAGGGACTTCTTTGAGAAATGGCGTAGAGGTAGATGCAGCCCTGGTGGAATGTGATCTTATCCTCTGTGGGGTAGGTTTTCCATGGTGCTTGTAGCAAAAATAGACACTATGAGCTATCCATTTGTAAATGGTTTGCTTTGAAATGGCCTTCCCCACTGACCCTGCAGCAAAGCTAACTAGCAGCTGGTCAGATTGAGGCTTAGTCCTGTCCAAATAGAATCTAAGCTATCTGTGCACATCCAGAGAATGCAGTATCCTTTCACCTTTATTTTGAGGATTAGCGAAAAAAGTAGGCAAATGAATGTTCTGGTTTAGAGCCACAGCAGACACCACCTTGGGCATAAAGGATGGGTTAGTCCTGAGGGAAACCCGGTCTGCATGGAAGATAATGAAGGGCTCCACTGCCTTGAGGGCCTGCAGTTCAGACACTCATCTTGCTGAAGTGATGGCCAGAAGTAAGGCTGTTTTCCAAGATAAGAATTTCAACTCTGCTGTAGCAGCTGGTTCAAAGGGGGGGGGGGGGGATTTTTCCAATACAAAGTTAAGGTCCCAGGCTGGAATGGGAGCTCTCCTGGGGGTCTTAAATGTTTGGCCCCTCTAAGAATTTGCTTAAGAGTGTGTTTGAGTATCATGACACAGATTGGAGTGGGTCAGAATATTAGTCCTCTGGCAAAATGAGTAAAATGCTCATTCAGGGCAAATGTTTTAGTAGAGGATGAGAGAAGAGGAGTGGCTCAGTATTACAATGTGCTGAAATGGCAGAGGCCTGACTCTTAATTGAAGAGAAAGACTGGCCCTTGTGGAGCATTTCTGTTAAATCCAGAGTATGAGGTAAGCTGGGCACAGTTGTGCCCATCCCCCGAGCCTGGCTCCAAGAACAGCATAATTTTCCATTTTTCTTAACAGGATTTTCAAGTACTAGGCATCCTTGCCTCAAGAATGACATCCAGCACCTGCTTACTACGGGTTGCTAGAGGTGAGCTTAGGGAATTAGCCAGGATGCAAGGTTCAGGGTTTGAAGCTTAAGGTGCAGAATCTGGACTGCCTGCTGGGACAGCCGGGAAGGGGTCTGAGGCAGGTACCATGGTTGCAGCACTACCATACTGCGCAAAAGGGGTACCAATGCCAGTCTGGTGCAATCAGTATTGTCCTTGGCTTGTCCTGTTTGGTCTTTAGTAGAACGTTCGAGAGGAGAGGTGGGGGGGGGGCATAAACACAGGCTTTCACATTTAAAGGACAGAGCATCCACTTTCCAAACTTGACTGTGGGGAGTTCTGGTGCAGAATTTGTTCAATTAGTAGTTTTGAGGGGAGGCAAACATGTCTACCTCTGGTGTCCCCCATTTGTTCAAGAGTTTGCATATTTTGGCTTGTTTGCATTTGTGTGGGTTCATGAGACTTCTGCTCAAGTCACCTGCCAGTGAATTTACTTTGCCTGGCAGGAATTGAGCTTGTAGGTTCACTTGGTAGCTCAAGGCTGTGTTCCACAGAGCCATGGCTAGTCTGCAGAGTGGGTAGGAATGGGTCCCCCCCCCTGCTGATGTACCACATAACTGTGTTGTCTGTCTTTACCAAACAGTTGTCTTGGAAGGAAAAGGTCTTTTAAGGCGGTCAAAGCATTCTGTACAGCTAACATTTCTTTTTGACTGATATGCAGGTGCATCTGATTTGGGTTCCATTTGCCCTGAATGCACTGCCCTGCCATGTGAGCCCCCCCATGCATAGTCTGATGAGTCTGTTAGGGTTTTGGTGGCAGGGGAGTGAAAGGGGGTCCTTTGTTGTAGTAACAGGCCTCTGCCCACCAAAGGAACTCTGCCCTTAGACAAGGAATGATAGGAATCATGGTTTCCAGGTACTGAGAAAGTTGACACCATAGACTTTTTAGACAGCATTGAAGTTTCCTCATATGCAGTCTTGCATATGGAATTAACAGAATGCAAGAGGCCATGAACCCCAGAGCTTGCAGGATTTTCCTTGCAAATAGCTGAGTTTTTGTGGCCAATAGTTTGAAGTAGGTTGTCAAATAAAGTTGTTTCTCTGGAGTGAGGAATGCCATCTGGGAAGTTGTGTTCAAGCTTTCTCCCAGGAATACAATCTGTTGGCAAGGTAATTAGGTGTGGTTTCTTCTCATCGATGGTGTACCCCCAGTGAGGTTAGAAGTCTCTTTACAAATGCCAGGTGTTGTAATAGCAAGTCCTGACTCTCTGCCTGAATCAGGCAATTGTCCAAGTATGGGTAAATCTGAATATTTCTCTGCCTGCAAAATGCAATGGCTGGAGCTAGGCACTTTGTAAATACCCTGAGCGTAGTAGATAAGCCAAAGGAAAGTGCTGAGAACTGATAGTGCATGGAGCCTGCCCTGAAATGTAGGTATTTTCTGCAGGATTCCCTTATTGGGATGTGCAGGTAAGCTTCTTTTAAGTCTAGGGTTGCCAGCCAGGAATCTTTGGCTGGCATATGCAGAAGCTGTTGAAGAGTTAGCATTTTGAATTTTGGAACCACCAGAAAGGTGTTGAGAATAGACAGGTGCAGGATTGAATAGCAAGAGTTTTCTTTTCTGGGAACCAGGAACAGTCTTGAATAAAAACCTTGTCCCCTTTTGTTCTGTTGGGACAGGTTGAATAGCCCTGATACTGAGGAGAGAAAGCACTTGGTTTTGGGCCCCCGCCACTGATTTGGGGGGAGGTCTGGCCATCCCGTTGGGGTTAGGAGCGAGTGGAACCCATCTGTCTTGGGTAACGAGTTCCCAGGGCGAGCTTTCCTCCTAAGGTAGCAAGTAGTTGAGCAAAGCTTGGGAGAGTTGAGGATAAGTCACTGCCATTTTTTCATAGGGGTGGCTTACTACTCCCTGCTTTGGAAGTAGGAGCCCCCCACTGCTTTGATCTGTGCATAGCCTGAAACTGAAGTCTTTGTGGTCTTCTGCTCGTGGGTTTGGACTGAGAAGGCCTGGAAGGGACCAGTTTTGGGAAAGGACAATGCCTACTGAATATAGATGGCTGTACTTGTAAGAAATCTTTAACAGTGTGTATAGATTTAGCTTTTTCCTCTATCCTTTTGAGGACTTCTGCTTTGTTGCTAAAAAGGCACTCTTGGTTTAAGGGTGCATCCACTAATTTAGCTTTACGATCTGGCAAGTTTTGTTCTATAAACCAAGCATGCCTTCTAAGTACAAACCCAGTGACAGCAGCCCTGCAAGATGCTTCAAAAGCATCAAACCCACATTGCAAAGTATGTTTACCAACTTGGTCAGCAGAATGCATTAACTCTTGTAAATCTTTGTGTTCAACACAGTCCGGAATCAACATCATTTTCTGGAAGTGTATACCTTCTTACCTCATCTGTCTAAAGATCTAGAGTCCCTATCAGAAGGGGTAGGATTTTTGGCAGTAGTAGCCTTAATGCCTTTTGGCCCATGGGAAATGGTCTCTGGATCTGCAGTAGGATTCTTGAAGAGGAATTTGAGAGAGTCAGGTACTCTGTACTACCAGTCAGGTTTCCTGGGAGCTAGAGGCAGACTGTCTGGGGTAAGGCTGGATTCCAAGAAAACATCTACAATCTCCAGAACAGGAGGGATAGCTAAAGGCCTGTGTTGAGGCAGGTTTAAAAATTCCCCAAGTCTCTTTTTGGACAGAGAATAGTCTTGGCTTTCCCAGCGGAAATGCTCCCCCAAGGGTATGCAATGTTTCACTAAAAGAAAAATCTTCTGGTGGGGAAGCAGAGGGAAAGGAACCCTCTGCATCAGAACCCTCATAAGTAGATAAGGGTAAATCCTGGTAGTCAGAAGGCACAGAGATCAGATTCCTGATCAGAAGAATCAAAGAAAATCAGTTCTAGGCCTCTCAGAGGGGGAAGGCTGGCTTCTGCTAATTAAGCTAATAAGGTCTTCGGCCATTCTAATCATTTGTTTTTGAGGCATATGGGCCAGAGAATGCGCTTTGGTTGGTTTTCTAGGCATAGTGCGAGCTTTAGGCTTGAGGAATATGGTATTCTTAGCTTGAAACGAGGTAGTCTGTTTAATATGAAAAATCGGTAGGCCTGAATACACCCTCAAAAGCCAGTGACTGCACAGCGGCTCCGGACCAAAGGTAGAGACATCCGCAGGTTCAATAGTCTAAGCATCTCACTTCATATCAGTCTCCGAATGGGTCTCAGTAGAGGCCTGCAATTCTGTAGTAGCAGGTATCAGGGTCTGGGAGAGCACCTTACAGAGTACCAGCAGACTGGTAACTAGCTTAACGGAAGCATCGTCGGCAGTTTTGGACCTATGCAGTCTGTCTTTATCCTTACGTTTTTACGGAAGATAGTCAGATGGCTTAACAAAGCCATTTCTGAGTACGGAGATTGAGAACGAAAGTATTTAGCTACAAAAATAGCCTGACGACGAATAGTCCGGGCGTTGAACAAGGCACAAAACAGACTGATGGACGTCGTGGTCTGGGCCTAAACAGGTGATGCAGTAAGAACAAAAAGCTCTATGGCTATTTGCTTTCCACAGGCAAGACTATTGTTAATTTTTTCTGACATCTGTTAGAGCAAGAAAAAAAATGTTCCCCAATGGGTCTGAAACCCGAAAATGAAAATATCAGGAGTCGGCCGACCGGCACTTGTAAACTGCTTCTGCTTCGGGCACCACACGGCAAGAAAGACTGATGTAATGGCATCGGCTGCATGTTTTATACCCCTGACACGAAAGAAATGACAGCATCCAATGAAGAAATCTAAAGAGACTGGTATTCAGGCCAGCTGAGGACTGCCTGCAGGCAGATATCCCAAATGTGATGACTGCAACAGTGAAACACAAAGAACATCTATGATTTGTTTAGGTGCTCTTGTAGGGAGGTTTTAAAGAGGTAGGCTAGGAGTTAGCCTAATGTTAGGTGGGAAGGTGTTCCATAACTTGGCAACAAAGTACGAGTACAGCCTTTTTCCTCGGTTTCTGGAAGGTTTGTAGGTTTTGAGAAGGTTTAAGAACTGAGAAGCAGTGCTAATTTTCAGTGGCCTTAATAAAAGTATCATTTACTCTCCTGCAGCGTCCCTTACAAACGTGTTTCCTACTGATGTGTTACATGATCGGTGTAGAGATCTTCCAGAAGTATTAGCTCATTGCAGAGATGGCATACTTTTAAAGTTTCAACTTGTGTGCATCAGTTGCTTCACATGTTACTCTGCCCTTTTTCTCTCCTTTAGTCAACTAGAGTATCACATTTCCAGCCTTGCAAGGTTCAGCCAATTAGTCACTTGTACATAACAATATGCATCAGTCTGCCTGGTGTGCCAGTAAGTGTCCCCTCATCTTTCTACTTATATCATCTGAATAGCACTTTCATAATAAATAACTCACGGTAAATGATAGCTTTTATCGGTCCTTAATATACACGAGTAAGGAGCAAGTATGCTTGAAACTATGCTCTGTAACATGCACAGATTACAATTCATACTGCCTGCTGACAATACATGTACGTGTCTGAAAGCTAATACTTTTATCAATTGAAGAATGATATTTCAGACCGAGCTTTGCATAACAATGAAATCTTCAGACTTTCCAAGACAGGCCAGTGAGGTCTTCTACTTTTTAAAAACTATTGCTTTAGTATCTACATATATTCATCGATATTTACATTATGTATTTTACCAGATTTTCAGGTGTAGCCTATTGTAATTCAACAGCAGTCCCCACCCCCCTCCCAGGACTACACTTACTCCACTGAGGTTCTCGTGCTGTTCTCTGATGGGTTCGTTTTTGTAACTTGGGCACCATAGGCTAAAACTGAAAAGGTTACTTTGACAACTGCAAATTTATTCAAAAAGACTGGTGTAAAACAGAGTTAACTTCTTGCTCGTCAAGAGACAGTCAGAAAAGTTTTTTGCAGTAATGCACATAGAAAAAATACCTCTCAACTTTCCAGATTTTCGCAGAATGTCTGGATTTTTGCCTCATACTTTTGGCTCATTCCTAATAAAATGTTTTTCTGGCACATTAGTGAGGTTTGGAGTCACTAAATAATGACACATTTGAGTTTCAGATACTATGCATGTTTTGAGATACACCAACACAAAACCTGTTGCTTTAACATTTTACAATATTTAAAATCTGACCCTATTTTTGGGCCTTTGTCCCCCCATTACTATAGGCTTTGCCCAGATTTCTTGATCTAAGAGGGTGCGATGTACGACTAAAAAGCATTACTGACACTTAACTTATCCAGAAAAGTGTGCACAGCATTAGAGACAGTGACAGCAGGCATTCCATCATGGTTTGGAAGGAATATATTGAACATCTGGTAAAATAAATGTAAACATCTATAAATATGCAGACACTAAAATGATAGTAATCAAATAGTAGAAGATGAAATCACTGCTCTGTCCGAGATGCATTATGTAAAGCTCGGTCTGAAATAAGACCATTCTTCAGATGATAAAAAGTATTAACTTTCAGACATGCACATCTGTCAGCAGGCAGTATGAAATGTAATCTGGGTATGTTACACAGCACAGTTTCAAGAAACTTGGACTTCTGTAAATTCTTCTTTCGGCTTTTCCCGGTTAGGGGTCACCACAGCGGATCACCTTTCTGCTCATGATTGGCAGTGGAGTTTTACGATGTCGAGTTGCCAGCCCGCCCAACCTTCCGCAGAAGGTGCACACATGCATGCACTCATGCCTAAGGCCAATTTAGAGTATTCAATCCACCTACAGCTTGTCTTTGGGATGTGGGAGGAAACCGGAACACCCGGAGGAAACCCATGCGAACACAGGGAGGATATGCAGACTCCGCACAGAAGGTACCCCAGCAGAGGATACAACAGGAGAACCTCTTGCTGTGAGGTGGCAACACTAACCGCTGCACCACCTCTGCCACCCTAAAGGAATATGCACAACTGATGTACTGAAGAGAGAGTTAGAGAGAGTTAAATGCAAAAAAGTGTGGCATTTGACAAAAAAAAAAAAACTTCTCCCACCTCATAAGCTATAAAAGGTAATTCTCTTCAGATAGACTTGGCTATAAAAAGGCCTGGGCACTTATATGGACAAGTCTCTCATCTGATCAGCATGTTTCCACCATAGCTAAGAAATCCATCTCTATGGTCCATTTAATTTCCAAAGGAATATCTTTAAGACCCAAAGAAGTCATCCTGCCACTGTACTCTTCCCTTAAGCCCATTACTGAATATGGTATGTATAAATTGAAGTATATTACTCAATTAGAAAGGCCCCAAGGATACCTTACCAAGAAAAATAAAAGGCCTTAAATCCTTCAGTGATCCCAACACAACAGAATGACTCTCCTAATGCTCAGTAACCTACAGTCGGCTCCAATAGGACCTGTGTCTTGCCTTTTGAGCCATGCAAGCTCCAATCTTATCCGATGACCTGCTTCTTTACAAAACCAGTGGCTCTACAAACACCCACATTAGGTACCAAAGTCTACACCAACAAATAACTGAATGGACAGACAGACTCCTTGCTCAGGTGATTTCCAGCCCATGGAATAAGTTACCAATACATGTCAAACAAAGTACTAGTTTGACTATCGGTAAGGCTAGTCTTGACTGGATGGGTAGACAAAAATTTATACCAGGACTATCATGTACAGCCCTGATGGATTCTGGAGGTAAACACTCAAGTGCTCGAAAAGGAAGGCACAAACTTTTAACAATGTCTAGTTAAAGGTGTTGATGGATAGGCATTTTATGGTCCCAGTGATTACTTGCCTAGTATTGTTCTTATGTTCCCCAAAACATACACTAATGTAAACCGATCTAGCAACATGAACAGACATGCAGGAGTCAATGGGCAGTAGCCCCATTCTGTACATTAAGGACTGATAAAAGCATTTTGTATAAGTTACCGTGAATTATTTCCTGTGAAAGTGCTATTCAGATGACAGGAGTAAGGAGAAAGATGAGGGGAGACTTTTACTGGCACACCAGGCAGACTGGTATGTATTGGTATGCATATGTGACTAGTTAGCTGAAACTTCCAGGGTTGGAAATGTGATACTCTGACTAAAGGACAGAAGATGGGAGGAGTAATACATGAAGCAACAGAAGCACACAAAAGATGAAACTTTAAAAGTATGTTATCGCAGCAACAAGACAATACTTCTGGAAGCTCTTTGCACAGAAAGTGTAACATCAGTAGGAAATATTTGTAAGAGACACTGCAGGGCACTAAACTGTACTTTCACTGAGGCCACTCAAAATTAGCACTGCTTCTCAGTTCTTCCATTCTAAGACAATGGGAATGTGATGTGACAGCCCAGCACTGGGCATTGTAATGTCATACAGTGCCCTCAGAAAGCATTATGGGGAAGATTTAGCATTAGAAAAAAAACAAAACTCATCAGGATATCTGCCTTCAGGAGGGCACGGAGGATTACAAACAGAATAAAACTGGTGGCTACTTTTACTTTGTCCATATAGGTTTACAGTGTGGGAATTCAAGAAAAGATCATAGTCCCCCCCCCCCACAGTGGTCCTTTTAAGTAAATCACCAAACAAGTACTGGCACAATTGTTCAGCAAGTGAAAGGTCATCTTTGAAACATTTACTCAAGATGAGACATTTGAGCTATGTGAAAGCTGACAAAGGTGCTGGCACTATTACTATGAACGTTACCTGTTACAAATCTAAGATGCAGGCTACTCAATGTCATATGACTTTCAAGAGATCACTTAGAGAAGTGAATACAGCTTATAAGATGACTGACCTGGAATTGCAGAAAATGCATTAAAGTAGGAGAGCAACAATGGAATTACCCAATTGTTTTTATACTGAATACCCCAGGGGACATTTGGAATACTAAAACTCCAGCAACCCTCCCAACCCCATTTAAGCCACCAGTGTCTTGTAAAGTTTCTAAAACAGAACCTTTAGCTAGGTTTTCAGTAACAAGTTTAAGTGGTATAAAAAGTGTAGTTCCTACATAAAGGACTCCTGAAATTTTTTTCTTGAACTGAAGACTTTTGCTTAGTCTACAAGTTTTCAATGTCACTCAAGTCCTGTATTCTTCCATTCCCACTTGACAGACATGATCAGAAGTTCCCTCAATGTAAAAGCCGGCTATGAAACTACTGAAATAGTATTAAAATGTGACTTTACTAGAACTGGTTTTACACAATTATTTTTGCATTGAAGGTACATATTTTAGACAATTAAAAGCTGCAGCCAAAGAGTCATAATTTGCCATCAATGGTTTTAGCAGAATGGCAATAAACACTTTTATAGGACTCTTGAATTTTACTAACATATTAGATTCTATACATACTTTACTATGTATTTTACTTGGTCATGCGCAACATTTTTCTAAACTCACTTCTACGGTGGTGGTGCTGCGATAGCGTTGTCGCCTCATAGCAAGACGTTGTCCCGTTCCATTCTCAGCTAGAACGTCTTCTGTGTGGAGGCATATGTGAATGGGGTGTGCCTTCGTTGAAGGTTGCGCGTCAGGGCTGGTAACACGGTACGTAAAAATCCACTACCAATCATTAGCGGACCAGAGTTCTGCTGTGGCGACCCCTAACCGGGAAAAGCCGAAAGACACATACAAACTTCTTGAAATTTACAAGTGCCTTTTCTAGTAAAACTACTTGCTCTTTAGACTTTGGGTTATATACAGATGGTACCCACAGTTTATATTTACAGCATTTAGAAAGTCTAAACATGTAAATTTACATGTTAACAGTGAACATTTCTTCAGTATTAAAAAATGGGTACTTTTCCGTTAACAGGGCAACAGTATAACTGCAGTACCTACCGCTTGTAAATTTCGCACAGCTGTTATCTTCAGTATATCTGTTACTACAGGGGGACAGACAGGAGCTGCATCAGTTTTGTGTTTTTTTTGGTTGTTTGGTAAATTACTTCTTAAATTATGAAGTGGTTGGCCAACAGACAAGCTAACAAGGTTGGCTAACAGCAAGGATTCAGAGTGCCAGCTAGCACATTTATGGTGTTGCCCCGAAGGAGCTGCATCACTTTTGTCTCTTTCTTTTTTTAATAGAAACTAGTTCCCCAGTCATCCCTCTGCAGTTTAAAATAGCTACATGAAGCTTAAGATGTGGTAGTTGCTTTTGGAAAATATTCCACAGAAGTAACCCCCTGAAGCAGTTTATTTGAATTGGCAGCTACTGTGTGGATACTGTTACCTTGACAATGGTAACAACCATTCTTCAGTTAATAGTATGGGATTTTAGATTTTAAGAAACCGTATTTTATCTAAACAATTTTTTTTTACAAATGGGAGTCGTGGCTCACTGCTAACAGTTACTATACAGGGTTTGAGGGCAGCTACATCACTTTTCTGAGGGCAATCAATCGTGTTTGAAAACATGTAAAATAAAGGAGTCAGGAATGAACTTTCAGACCAAAAAATAATTTATGAAACTTTCAAAATTATAAAGTGGTTGGTCAACAGACATATAGAAGCCAACAAGGTTGGCAACAACTATACAGAAGCCAACAGTGAGGATTCCAAGCAGCAGCTACCTTAGACGGTTTCCCCGATAACAGAAAAGTATCAAAAAAGTGTCATCAAGGGGCAAATTATTCACTTAACTAGACTAACAGCTTGGGATGAAATATTTGTGGGACAACTAGAAAAATTAAAAACAGTTCATGGACCACGAGTACAGTCTGGACAGGACAGAAAACTTCTACCAAAATAACAGTGTTTAAAAGATTTCAATTCTCTAGATAGAATTTGTTAATCATAAGAATGACCATCTTGGCAGTTACTACCAAGAGATTGCACTGCTTTTTATTCCTTACAGTACAGATGCTGATCAAAAATAGATCAGTAAAGTTATTAGGGAGACCTTGATCTACAAGCATGCCTACCTTCAAATAAAAAATTTGAAGTAAATGCATTATACACACACTATTTGTAAAAAAAGCAAGTCCTACCAGAGGAATAAATGTTCCATCAGTTGACGCCACCACAACGATGATAATTAATATTAGACAAAGATGCTGGTAAAACAAAGGCAGAGCGAAAGCATAAAGGACAAACATTTATTGTAAGAGCTTTCACTGCTAATAATGCCGCTTCAGACAAATCAAACACTATTAACATTATTTCAATGAATCCCAACCAATAAAATTCAAAATTCAATGAAAATTAATCATGTGATATCCTTAGAAACCGTTTACATAGGGCAAACTGTTGTGTCTTTCGGCTTTTCCCGGTTAGGGGTCGCCACATGCCCATTCACGCATGTCGCCACAGAGAAGACGCTCTGAGAATCGAACGGGCAACATCTAACTGAGGCGACAACGCTACCGCAGGACTACCACCGCAGTGTTAAAAAAAAACTATATATATATATATATATATATATATATATATATATATATATATATATATATATATATATATATATACACACACACACACACACACACACACACACACACACACACACACACACACATATACATATATACATACACACACATACACAAAAATGTATCTTAGATGCTACCTAAACTATACGCTTTAAAATTGGTTTAATACATATTTTATCATTTAAACCTTTGTCTTTATTGCCCTCATCCTTATTATCCATTTTAATTCATAGGTTTCTACCCTATTTTCAATGTCACCTCCTCGTACATAAACATTTACTACTTCTATTGCCACAAGCTTAGAATTATGTCCAGATCCATGTATATAAACATGCTTGGCCAGGACATTTGTGCATATAGAATTGTTTATACAAGGTGTTCTCCGATTCTGTCACATAACCTGCGATCAGCTTTTCCTATATAAAAACCAGAGCAAACTTGACACAGCTAAATAAACCAAATGCATCGTGTCGCAGTTTGCCCTACCATTAAACCTTAAAAGTCTACCTGCATCAGGGTGTAAAAATCCAACAGTACTATCTATATATCTACACCAATTACATTTTAACACGGTAATGTACCATAGGGAATATCACATTTGGGAGGATTCCCAAAGCTGAGGAAAAAGGGTGGAGGCAGTCAAGGAAACTAGGGGCTGGCTAGAATGCCCTGCAAGACTGCAAAGGCAAACCCTGCCCTGGATTTGAAGATAGGCAGGTAGTAATGTTTGGTAAAGATGTGAACAGATGTCCAGGATGTCCCTGGTTGGGAATCCTCTGAGGAAAGCTGCAGAGGTGGAGGCTGCTCTGGTGGAGTGAGTCCTGACCCCTTGGGGGGAGGCTTTCCATTTGGCTTGTAGCAGAAATGGATGCAGTGTGCTATTTGGAGATGGCTTGTTTGGAGAAGGCTTTGCCCTCTGCCCCTGCAGCAAAGCTAACCAGCAATTGATCAGACTCTCCGAAGGATTTAGTCCTGTCTAGATAGAATCTGAGCTGTCTGTGCACATCTAGAGAGTGCAAGATCCATTCGTCCTTGTTCTGTGGATTAGGTAAAAAGGTGGGCAAATGAATGGATTGGTTGATAGCCATACTGGACACCACCTTGGGCATGAAGGATGGGCTAAGTCCTGAGGGATACCCCGTCAGCATGGAAGATGAAGGGTTCCACAGCTATGAGTGCTTGCAGCTCAGAGACCCTTCTGGCTTAAGTGATGGTCAGAAGGAAAGCTGTCTTCCAGGAGAGAAATTTTAGCTCTGCTGAAGAGACAAGTTCAAGGGGTGAGCTTTTCCAACACAAAGGAAAGGTCCCAAGCTGGGGTTGGGGATGGTGCTCTTCTGGGTGGCAACAAGAAGCTAGCCCCTCTTAGGAACTGTTTGATCAGAGGGTGTGAGAAAAGGGGCTGCTCACTGGAAAAATGAGCAGAGATAGAGGCATGAATTTTAATAGAAGACAAGGAGAGTCGACTGTGTAGCAGGTCAGCCAAGTAATCCAGGATGAGAAGGGAGGGAGGGCTGTGCCATATCGGCTCCCTTAGCCTGAATCCAGGTGCAGAACCTTTTCCATTTGTCAGCATAAGACTTCCTAGTGCTAGGGCGTCTGGCCTCACATGTAACATCTAGAACCCGTCTGCTGAGGTTGACAGATTGATTGGGGGGGGGGGTGTTAGGGAATAAGCCAAGCTGCCAAATTGAGTGCCTGCAATTGGGGATGCATGAATTTCCCTTCAGTCTGGGTCAGGAGATTTGGAATCAGAGAGATGCCAAGGTGACAGAGGGGACAGGCTGCGCAGCAAAGTGTACCAGTGCTGGCGAGGCCAGTCTGGAGCTTTAAGAATTGTCCTTTGGTTTTTCCTCTATTTTGAGCAGTACCCTGGGGATGAGAGATAGTGGAGGAAAAGCATAGACGGATAGATTGACCCAGGGGAAGGACAGGGCATCCACTTTCCAAGCCATGCAGTGATGCTCCCTGGTGCAGAACTTGCTGAGCTGATGGTTGGTGTGGGAGGCAGAGAGGTTGACCTTGGGGGTGCCCCATTTCTGAGTTATTAGGGCGAAGGTTCTTCTGTTGAACTGCCACTCGTGTGTCCAGAAGACTTCTGCTTAAGTGGTCCGCCAGAGAGTTGACAGAACCTGGCAGGAATTGTGCTAACAAGATGGAGTTGCTTTGCAGAAGCTGTGTGCCAAAGGGTCATGGCCAGCCTGCATAGAGGGTAGGACCGAGTTCCTCCCTGCTTGTTGATGTGCAGATGGATTTGATGTGGGCTCCCATTGGCCCTGTATGCACCTGCCATCCAGGTGTGCACCCCATCCATAATCTGATGAGTCTGTGGTGAGGGTCTGGGCAGCGTGGGGTGGTGAAAAAGGTAGTCCTTTGAGGGAGCATGCTGTTGCCCACCAAAGCAACTTTTCGGAGGCAAGGTATTATAGGTATAAGAGTGTCAAGGTCTTGAGTGTGTTGACACCAAAGACTTTTTAGGTACCACTGAAGTTTCCTCATATGCAGTCTGGCATATGGAAGGAGTAGAACGCAAGATGCCATGAACTCCAGAGCTTGCAGGTAGCTGGGGTCTGGTGGCTAGTTGAGAGAAGTAGGCTGCCAGGAAGGTTTGCTTTTCTGGTGTAAGGAATGCCATCTGGGATGCTATTTCCAGGCTTGCTCCCAGGAATATAATCCTTTGGGTGGGTACCAGTTTGGATTTCTTTTCAATGATTGTAAAGTCCCTACTAACCTCCCTAGGGTACCCAAAGGCAAGATGCTTGAGCAGCTTTTCCTGGCTGTCTGCCTGAATTAAGCAGTCTAAGTATGGGTAAACCTGGATATTCCTTTGTCTGCAAAAGGCTGGAGCCAGACATTTTGTGAAAACTCTGGGAGCAGCAGATAAGCCAAAGGGAAGAGCGGAGAACGTAAAGTGCTGAGATCCTGCCCTGAAGCAGAGATATTTCCTGTACGATTCCCTAATAGGGATGTGGAGGTAGGCCTCCTTTAGGTCTAGGGTGGCTAGCCAAGCATCCTTGGACAGCGTGGATAGCAGCTGCTTGAGGGTGAGCATTTTGAATTTTGGGATCACCAGGGAGGTGTTTAGCATGGATAGAGGATGGGGAGCCAGGTGCCCTCTTTCCTGGGTACCAGAAAAAGTCTGGAGGAGAAACCTTGGCCTTTCTGTTCTGCAGGAACATGCTCTACTGCCTTCACGGAGAGCAGGGAAAGGACTTTTGTGCCTCTGCCCACTGGTTTGGATGTAGATCTGGGAACACTTTTGGACTTGGAAGGGTGTGGAAAGAAAATCTGTACCCCTGGGACACTGAGAACCCAGCGGTTGTGGGTAATGGTGACCCAGGCGTTTGCACGAAAGGCGAGAGTTTTCCTCCTAGGGTTAAGTGGAGATGGGCAGAGGGAGGGGGTGGGGGGAGGAAAGTCATTGTGAGTTCTTACTATTAGGGGGTGGCTTACAACTCCCTGGTTTTGAAGTGGAGGTAGTCCACTGCTTAGATCTCTGCATTCCCTGTGGCTGTTGTCTGGGTTGAACTGATCTGGTGGGACCAGGAAAGGAACAGTGCTTGGAGGGACAATGCCTGCTGGACCAGTAAGAAATCCTTAACTGTCTGCATAGATTTTGCTTTTTCTTCCATCTTTTTTAAGACCTCTTCTGTCTTGGTGCCAAATAAGTTGTCCTTGCACAAGTGGGCATCCAACAATTTAGATTTAACATGGTCTGGCAAGGACTATTCCTTAAGCCATGCATGCCTTCTAAGGACAGAACCGGTGACTGCTGCCCTGCAAGAAGCTTCTAGGGAATCAAAACCACAGTGCAAGGTGTGTTTAGTTACTTGACTTGCAGAATGCATCAACTCTTGTAACTCTCTAGATTCTGCACAAGCAGGAAAGGAAGACTTGTTTGAGGAGTTCCAGGGTATGCTGCTGAAATTTTAGCATATGGAACTGACAATTTAGTGCTCGGATTGCAAGATAGCCGAGGTGTATAAAACTTTTTTACTCCATAAGTCTAGCGCTCAGGAATCCCTATCTGAGGGTGTGGGATTCTTAGCGGAGGTTGTTTTAACACCTTTAGGCCCTTGAGAAATTACCTCAGGGTCAGCAGTAGGATTTTTAAAAAGAAATAGGAGACAGTCAGGGACTCTAATACCAGTCTGGTTTTCTGGGTGCAGGAGGGAGGGTGTCAGGAGTCCAGCTGGATTCCTGGAAAACATCCTCCACAACATCCAAGACTGGGGGGATGGCCAAGGGGTCTGTGCTGTGGAAGATGTAGGAATTCAGAGTCTATTTTTAGACGGAGGGTAGTCCTGACTTTCCCATTGGAAATGCTCCCTTAAGGTATGAAGGATTTCCCCAAAGGAAAAATCCTCTGGGGGAGAGGCTGATGGAATGGAATCCTGTGCATCAAAATCCTCATAAGCAGACAGGGGTGGCATGTCTTCATACTCAGATGCAGAGTCTTTGGACTCCTGTTCAGACACAACTACAAGGGACAAATATTTCTTTTGGAAAGGGGTGCTTGGCTTTCCCTGATCAGCATAAGGTCGTCCGCCATTTTAAGCATTTGAGACTGAGGCAAGGAGGCAGGTGCCCAATACTGGGTCATCTGTTTCTTGGGTGTGGTTCGTAACCTGGGCCTAAGAAACGCGGTAGTTTTCGAAAGAGTAGTCGCAAAAGTAGTAGTCTGTTTGTGTCAAGAATTGGTAGTGAGAAGGACTACCTCGGTAGCCGGTGCCTGCTCAGCAGCTCCAGACCCATCCAAGGTAGAGATGACCGCAGGATCCGTAGGTCGAAGAGTTCTGCGGCATACCGGACTCTGAAAGTGTCTCGGTAGCCGCCTGCGAATCCACAGAAGTGGGCATCAGGGGCTGTGAAAGCGGCTCACTGAGGACCAGAGAACTGACCACTAGCTTAACAGGACCGTCGTCGGTAGGTTTGGAGCTGTGCGGTCTCAGTCTTTATCTTTACGTTTTTTCGTAAGATCTGCTGTTGGACGGCTTACCGAAGCCATATCAGAATTAGAGGACTAAGCGAAAATATCTAGCTACAGCAAGGGCCCAACAACGTATAGTTCTGGCATTGAACAAAGCACAGAAGCGACAGCGGGGGATGTCGTGGTATAGGCCTAAACAAGTGACGCAATAAGAATGAAAGTCTGTGCGGTATTTGCTTTCCACAGGAGAGACAATTGACTTTTTCTGACATCGGTTAGTGCAAGAAAAAAGGATCCCCAACAGGGTACTTCGCTTTAGAAGACTTCAACTTCAATTCAGAAGACTAAACTCAGGTAGTGGCCGACTGGCACTCATGCGAACTGCTTCTGCTTTGGGCTCCATGGCAAGAAAGACTGATGTAATGGCACCTGCTGCCTTATTTTATACTACTGACAACCGGACGTCAGTCCTGAAGCGACAGCAACTGACAGAAATACTAAGTCTCTGGTATTTGGGCCAGCCAAGGGCTACCCTGGCAGGGATAACCCAAATGTGATGACTGCAACAGTGAAACATGAACATCTAGGTTTATTACCCACCACTGATGTAACATCATTATCAGTGGTAAGAATCTGCCAATTAGTCCTTATAATATCTTCTATTTTGCCATTACTAGTATGTGTAATAGGGACTCGGATGGTTAGTTTTTCTCACTACCCGTTTATTTGAAGGACCTTCTAAATAATAGGGTTTACCTTCTCTTCTCAGATGGGTTACATTTTTTAAGACTATATCCATTTCATATCCATCATATCCCCTCTTCTCAAACCTAGTCTGTACTGCAGAGGTTTCTCTGAGAAAATAAGAGTCACTAACATTGAGTCGAGAGGCTTGCAGTCCCTGGTTTTTAACTATATTAAAATAAATGTGCGGGAGATGCATACTCTATGGAGGTAATTTCTGTAACAATTCTTTCCAAAAGTCATGGCGGAGAGACTGCCCTCAGCTGTTCTAGACAGTAACATGAAAATATATGGAATTTCTAGAATAATTCAAAGTGAGCTTCAAGAAGGGCATGGTTGAATCTAAATATTCATAAAATTTCATAAGGGACTGCTCATCTCCATCCCATAACAAAAATAGATGGACTACAAATCTCCAATAAAAAAATTACTTATTTAAAGCGGTTTGCAATAAAGCTATCCTCCCAGTGGGCCATTACAATATTGGCGTAAATGTACAGAGTCCTTGTACACAAAGATATTTTCAAGGATAACCTCCGTAAACAAACGGATTCGATAAAGGTACCACTGTAGGTGCTGTTTACACCCAAATATTCTTTCAACATGTCAATACCAGTAGCAATCGGCATGCATGTGAACAAACATTATACATAGAGTTATAAAAGAATATAAACATCACATTTATCATACTTCAAAAGTGTACAAATTATTCAAAAAAAATATTTCGTATCATTCAGTATATATGTGTTCTTATTTAAGTACACTTCTTAGATGTTCAACAAAAATGGAAATATTCTCAGTGCACCACCCCCTACTGGATACTATAGGCCTGAATGGTAGCCTATAAGCATCCTTATGCACTTTTGCTAGCCCTTTGAGGGTAAGGAATAACTGGATTCTCACATACAAAATATCTACATAAATCCATAGTAATGTTACGACCTATTGAACAAATCATACAAGGTGTTATTAACCCTTTGGACTATACTGTGTACCTGAGAAGTAGAAATCATAATATAGGTTTCAATATCATTGAGCAGGCATAGCATTGTCAAAACCCTATCCATTACTACCACGGGGCCTCCGTTGCCTGCTGGTTTAATGGCAATAGAGCTATCTATGCATAAATTCTCAAGTGCCTGCTGCTCATTGGTACTTAAATGAGTTTTCCTCATGTTCCTTTTAGTAAACAGCAGTAATATACTCGCATTTCTTTTCAAATACCTCAACAGCAGCATTATTAGCTGGTGTATATAAGCTAGGTTTTTTAAAAGGTTTTAAAACAAACATGGTCACTGATCTCAGTATTAACCGATTTAAAATGCACTTAACATGATGTTCAGAGTAAAACTTTTTAAATCAACTATGCAATCAGTAATATCAGTCATTTATGTGGGTATAAAGTTCATACCTCTATTATTTGAATACGTTTTTAAGAAATACTTGACATTACAGATTCACCTGGGAAGGACCACAAAAAGGATGAAAAGTTTATTAGAAAAAAGGGAAGCAAAACTGCAGCCAATGTTAAATGCAGCCCAGCACCGTAGTATGAATGATTACATCAACATCAATAATGTATAAATGAAACATTATGTTTTAAGAAAAACTGATACTGCTGTTTTCTTATTAAGCACTTCAGATATTTACCATAGGTTCTCTAAAGCTTTAAGTAAAGCTTTTCTTAACTGTATTTTAATTACTGAATTTTACTGAAGTAACTTTTTACCGGATGTAAAAAAAAAAAAAAAAAAAAAGAAGTTATGTACTCACCATAACGTTCCATGCAAACTGTTTAGCTCGCCTTTATTCTCACGGATGGGTTCGGAGCCAATCCTCTGCTCCGACACGGCCGTTAGCAAAGCTCAAGGTTTACCAGTAGCTTGAGACCAAGCCCCCTTTTCCCATGATGCACTGCGAGAATTACCTCAGATCTTGTTTGCTGAGTGTATATAAAACCCTGTAAGGGGTGCACTCCCAAAGAAAGTAGTAGTATTTAACAACCAAGATAATGCTAGCCTCTAGGTCAACTGTCAGCCAGGAGGGGGATGAAGGGAGGGACGTGAGAATAAAGGAGAGAAACTCACATAGAACGTTATGGTGAGTACATAACTTCTTTATGTGAAGTTGTTAAATCTTGCCGTTTACTCACTGATGGGTAACGTCCCTATCCCCCGCAATCCTGGGTGGCTCACGGGAGTACATTTTTCAGGACCATAGAACCAAAAGACGACCTGTCCCTGGAAGCCTTATCCACTTTGTAATGAGTGATAAAAGTATGAGGCTTAGACCAAGTGGCTGCAGCACAAATGTTAAAGGGGCAATTTGGCTTGAAAAGCAGAAGACGTAGAAACTGCTCTGGTTGAATGAGCCTTTACTTTGTGTGGCAAAAGTATGTTAGCAGTTGCATGAACAAATGAGATGCAATCAGATAACCATTTTGAAAGGGTTGTTTTAGCCACTGGTCTACCTTTTCTGGCCTCTGAAAAGGATACAAAGTTGATCCGATTTCCTAATATCCTTAATTCTATCAAGAAAAAATCTGAGCTGTCTGTGCACGCCAAGTTTGTGCAGCATGTATTCTAATTTGTTGGAATGGTTGGGAAAGAAGATTGGCAACTCAATGACCGGATTGATATTAGACTCAGAACAGACTTCAGGCAAAAAGGAGGGGTTTGTTCCGAGAGATACTCTATCAGCATGGAAAACCATATAAGGAGGTCTGACAGATAATGCTTGAAGTGCTTGAAGTTCTGACACTCTGCAGGCAGAAGTAATGGCCACTATAAAAATAGTTTTCCAGGACAAAAATTTGAGAACACAAGATGATGCTGTTTGAAGGGGGGAGAATTATTTGAGATAGCATAAAATTCAAATTCCAAGGAGAATAAAGGGGTTTTGTCAGGAGGCCTCATGTGAAAGACACCTTTGAGAAAAACCTTAGATAACTTATGGGCCATAATATTTAACCCATCCAATCCAAGGTGGAAATTAGATATGGCGGCTAACTGAACCTGAACTGTGGCAGCTGCTGCTCCTTCCTTAAAAATTACTGTCAAAAACTCTAATATGACAAAGGAGCGTATGCTGGCCCAAATGGAGAACCTTTTCCACTTACTATGATATAGTTTTCTGGTGGATGGCTTATGAAAAGACATTGGAATTTGTCTTGTGTCATCTGAGAATGAATGAAGCCTGGCTATTTGGGGAAGTGGATCAGCCAAGCAGTCAGCTTTCGAGACTGCAGTGAAGGATGGAGGTCCCCTGACGGGCGTGTCAGGAGGTCTGGAACTGGCTTTATTACACCTCATCTCAGGAGTTTCTATGGCCCTTCTGTCTTTCCCCCTAGCTGGTCCAGAAGGGCCATAGAAAGCTCACTTGCATGCACCCGATTGTGAATATCCTAAAGCCACAGTGTCAACTGTACAAAAATTCATTCCAAATACATCAAACTTTATTTTCTTGGTCATTTAGTAATATGCTGCTAAAAGACAGTCGCTGTTCTGGAAGGCTACTAGAAAAGCATATCGTATAGGTCTTCAAAAAGAGAGGAATGGTTAGAGATTTGAGTGAACAGATGAGCAAAAAGCAAAGTAAATGAAATAAATTAAAATCTTTTAGGACTGTGATGCCTTCTTTGCCCACCTGAACTAACCCTTCATCATGGTGATGGTTTCTCCAAATGAGTTCTCCCTCTTTGGGTGTTCAGAGAACATGGTCCCTCAGTGTCTGCATCATAACCCAAGGGAGGAATCTGAATAGTAGTCTTGTTTTCTCATTTGCCTGGATGTCCTCTACCCCAGCAGGAGAGTGGTCTCTTACATTTAGCAAAGGGAACACCACATGACAGTTAAAGTACAGTTTTGTACCTACCATAAATGTAGATGTTAGAGTGCTCATACAGCTGCAGTCATTACAGTTGCGTTAGCCTGCCGTCAGGCGGGTCGTCGGCCGAATTCCAAAGTCTAGGTCCGGCGTCGGTTGTCATCACTTCTTCCCTGACGTCAGTGTGGCAGGGGTATAGGAGAGGCAGCCGACGCCATTTTCTTCAGTTTTTCTTGCCCCAGATGTCAGGTGCCCCCAGAAAGAAGGCAAAACATAACGTTATGCAAACATGCAATATAGATAAATCAAAAAACAGAAGTTGTAAGCCAATACACCATAAAAGAATACCCCAAATAGGTTGTATGATAAAGGTGTTTGTCATAAGGCCTGCCCTAAGAGGGGACGGAGGGGGGGTAACCTAGACTGAAACTGTATGAGCACTCTTAACAGCTACATTTATGGTGGGTACAAAACTGTACTATGTTCATCATGCATACAGCTGCAGTCATTACAGATGGGTAGAATCCCAAAGCTAAGTAAGGGTGGAAGGCACTAAGTGGAACTAGGAGGAGCGAGGATGCCCTGCAGGACTGCTGTGGCAAAGCCCGCTCTAGATTTTGAGTATAGTGGAAGGTGGTAGTGCTGGGAAAAAGTGTGCACTGAACTCCAGTAGCTGCTTCCAAAATGTCCTTGGTAGGGACCCCCCTGAGGAAAGCTGCAGAGGTAGCTGTGGCCCTGGTGGAGTGGGATCTGATGTATGCAGGCACAGATTTCCCATGAAATGAACAAAAGCGTATGCAGTGGGCTATCCATTTTGAAATTGTCTGTTTGGAAATAGCCTTTCCTTGAGCACCTGTAGCATAGGACACAGAGTTGCTCAGATTTCCTGAATGGCTTTGTTCTGTCCAAGTAATAACGAAGTTGTCTGTGAATGTCCAAGGAATGTAGTAGTCTCTCCCCTTTGTTCTGTGGATTTGGATAAAAGGTAGGTAAAGTGGATAGTCTGATTCAAAGCTACACTGGATACTACCTTTGGCATGAAGGTAGGGTTGGTTCGTAAAGAAACTCTGTCCTGATGGAAAATGATGAATGGTTGCACTGCCATAAGGGCCTATAGTTCCGAAACCCTGCGTGCTGAGGTGATAGCCAGAAGGAAGGCTGTTTTCCATGACAAGTATTGTAGCTCTGCTGAAGAAGCCGGCTCAAAGGGAGGCAGGGTCAGCTTTGCCAATACGAAGTTCAGGTCCCAAGCTGGAACTGGTGGTTTCCTTGGGGGTTTTATATTTTTCGCCCCTCTGAGGAACTGCCTTAGAGGATGTGAGAATAGAGGAGGGTCTGTGTTGTATTGTGCAGAAATGGCTGAAGCGTGGATCTTGGAGGAGAAAAGGCCACTGTTTAATATCTCAGCTAGGTACTGTTGAATTTGAGGTATATTTATTACCCAAGGATTCTGGCCCTTTTCTTGATTCCAGGAACAAAATAGTTTCCATTTGGCGGAGTAGGCTTTTCTAGTAGAAGGTCTTCTGGCCTCCAAGATGACATCCTGTACCTCCTTGGAGAGGAGAGTCTGTTGGGAAATTAAGGTATTCTCCATGCAGCTAGATTTAGGGTTTTGAGCTGGCTGTGAAGGGTTTTGTAGTTGTGCTGGGACAACAGAAGAGGGACTAGAGGTAGGATCCATGGTGGGGAGTGTGTCAGGCTCTTTAGGAGCGGATACCAGTGTTGTCGTGGCCAGTCTGGAGCAATGAGAATCGTTTGTGGCCTCTCTGCTCTGGCTTTTAATAAAACTTTGGTCAGTAGAGGAAGAGGCGGGGAAGGCATAGACTGTCAATGTTGTCCAATTGAAAGAGAGTGCGTCCACTTTCCAGGCCTGTGGATGATAGGTCCTTGAACAATATTTTTTCAACTGGTAATTTCTGTGGGTAGCAAATAGATCTAGGTCTGGCTGTCCCCATGCCTGAGTTATCTTTGAGAAAACTTGAGGATGCAACTTCCATTCATGTGGATCTGTCATATTTCTGCTTAGGTTGTCTGCCAGTGTGTTTTCCTTCCCTGGTAGGAATTGTGCCTGTAGTTGAATTTGCAATTCCAGTGCTGTGTTCCAAAGGGTCATGGCTTGCCTGCACAGAGGGCATGAATGAGTTCCCCCTTGTTTATGTACCACATGACTGTGGTGTTGTCTGTCCTTATCAATAGCTGGCCTGGATGCAGTAGGTCTTTGAAGGTCATAAGAGCATTTTGCACGGCTAGCATCTCCTTTTGGTTGATGTGTAGGTGCTTCTCTTTTTGGGACCATTTTCCCTGAATGCACTGATCTGCCATTTGTGCTCCCCAGGCGTGGTCTGAGGCGTCCGTTGTGATGATTTGAGTTGCTTGAGGTACACAGAAAGGGAGACCTGTGTTTCTTTGGCATGCTTGAGCCCACCACAAAAATTCCTTTTGAAGGCATGGAATGAGTGGTATAATTGTTTCCAAGCTGTGGCTGTGTTGAGACCATAAGTTTTTTAGGTACCATTGTAGTTTCCTCATATGCAGCTTTGCACATGGGATTAGTAGGATGCAAGATGCCATGAATCCCAGAGCCTGCAGGACTTTCCTTGCAGTTAGTCTGGAAAAAGTTGCCAGTTTGCTGAAGTATTGAGACAGTTGCCCTTGTTTGTCTGGTGTGAGGTAGGCCATCTGGGTGGTTGTATTTAAGCTGGCACCCAGGAAAATTATCTGTTGAGAAGGTGTTAGTTTTGATTTCTTTTTGTTCACTGTGTATCCCAGGAAGTTTAACCGTTTTATTACAAACGCCAGATGCTGCAATAGAATGTCCTTGCTGTCCGCTTGGATCAGGCAGTTGTCCAGATATGGGTAGATTTGTATTCCTTGTAGTTTGCAGAAGGCAATTACTGATGCCAGGCATTTCGTAAACACTCTGGGCACAGTAGATAAGCCAAAGGGCAATGCAGAGAATTGGTAATGGGTTGAACCTGCAAGAAATCTGAGGTATCTTCTGCAATCTTGTCTGATAGGGACATGCAGGTATGCCTCCTTGAGGTCCAATGTTACCAGCCAAGACTCCTTGCCCAGCATGGGAAGGAGCTGCTGTAATGTGAGCATCTTGAATTTTAGCACCTGTAAATGCGTTTAGGATGGATAGGTCTAGGATAGGTCGCCAATCTTTGTCCTTCCTTGGTACCAGGAATAGTCTGGAATAAAAACCTTCACCTTGTTCTTTTGCAGGTACCTCTTGAATCGCTTTCATATCCATGAGAGCGAAAATTTGTCTTTGTGCCTCTGCCCTTTGATTTTGTGGCAGGTTTGGCATGCCTCTCATTTTTGGAAGGGTGTGAAAGTGGAACCTGTAGCCTCTGCCTATAATGTCCAGAATCCATTTGTCTTTTGTAACAATATGCCAGTTTTTTGAAAATGTCAGTTTTCCACCCAAAGGTGCTGCCATTAAAGCTTTGCTAGGCAGGCATAGGGGGAAGTCATTGTGTCTGTTTTCTAAATGACTGATTCTATCTTCTCCACCTCTTGGGGTTGGTGCTTGCCACTGTCTTGCTCTAAGATCCTCGAGGTTGTCCTCTACCCCTTGGGCGTCTGTATCTGCCCCTTTGAGGTCTGTCCGTGGCTGGAAAGGACCAATTTTTTGAAGGCCAGTTTCTGCTGAAGCGCGGAGGTTGTACCTGCAGGAAATCTTTCACTGTTTGCATAGATTTCGCTTTTTTCCTCCATTTTCTTTAGTACCTCCTCAGCTTTAACACCAAACAATACATCTTTTTGAAGTGGTGCATCTAATAACTTCACTTTGACATGATCTGGTAAGGTTTGCACTTTGAGCCAAGCATGTCTACGTATAACAGACCCCGTGACAGCAGCTCTACATGAGGCCTCTAAAGCATCAAAACCACACTGCAAGGTATGTTTACCCACTTGCTCTGCACCATGCAACAAATCCTGCAACTCCTTCAAATCTGGTTGTTCTGTTTGTGTCATTTGCTTTTTAACTGGGATAACAAAAACTGTTGGTACTTTAACATATGGAATTGCCTATGCTGGGGCAGTAGTAGAAATTCCCTGAGCCTTTTCTTGGAATCTGAGTAATCTTGGCCTTCCCAGTGAAAGTGTTCCCTCAATGTACGCAGGGTTTCCCCAAAAGAGTAGTCCTCGGGGGGAGGGGGGGGGGACCGAGGGAATAGACTCCTCAGCATCAGAGTCTTCGAAAGGGGAATAGGCATAATCCTGGTCCTCAGAACGTTCTGAGGTAATAGAAGCCTGGTCTGAGGAAGGGTAGTCTTCCTCCAATCTGGGTCTTTTGTCAGAGGGGGGTTGGGAACCCCTGATGAGTTATCAAATCCTCAGCCATTTTAAGCATCTGCTTTTTAGGCATGGGGCCTTGAGAGGAGGTCTGAGGACCCGGTTTTTTAGTTTTCATGGCTGCCTTAGATTTAGTGAAGGATTTAATAGGGAAGGTGGAAGGCCTGAAGACGCCTTCAGAAATGGCAGGCCTGACTAAATTTTGAGTTTCCCCGCCAAGAGTGGTGTCGGTATCTGCAGCAGGAATGGAGACAGAGGAGCATGCGACCTCGGGTACTGAAGTCACCGGTAAAATAGTTTCATCGGTATTCAGGGGCTACGTAGGCGCCTCGCTGAGAACCGGTAGTCGGCCTAAGCGTGGTCTCAGTACTCGATACGGACCTCGGATGTCGGTCCTTATCTTTGCGTCTTTTGCTTAAAACTGGAGTCTGTGTATCCGACGACATGATATAATAAAATTTATTGCCAAAATAATGAAGGGCGAACTCCGCCCGGCGCTTAATAGTGCGCTTGTTGAACCTAGCGCAAAAACAGCAGGCCGAAACGTCGTGGTCTGGGCCTAAGCAAGGTATACAGAAAGAGTGGAAATCCTTAAGCGGTATTTGCTTCCCACAAGAAATGCAATTATTAACTTTATCTGACATCGGTCTGAGGCAAGAAAAGTTTCCCCAACAGGGTACTTAGCTTTAAAGAAGACTTCGGCTGAAATACTTTCGTAAATCTCAGGAGCTGGCCGACCGGCACTTACGAACTGCTTCTGCTTTGGGCACCGCGCGGCAAGAAAGACTGAAGAAAATGGCGTCGGCTGCCTCTTATACCCCTGCCACACTGACGTCAGGGAAGATGTGACGACAACCGACGCCAGACCTAGACTTTGGAATTCGGCCGACCGAGGACCCGCCTGACGGCAGGAAAACCCAACTGTAATGACTGCAGCTGTATGCACGATGAACATCTTCCTGGTTGCAAGTGTAAAGTTTTCAATAACTGCTGTGCCAAGGTATACAAAATTCTCTGGGGCAGCCTGCAGTAAGAGGAAATGCAGTAGACGCCTCAAGTCACCTAAGGGCCAGAAGCCTGGCAGATGGTGTAATACATTTAATCTGCCGAGTCTTTTTATGAGGCCCATCCACACTGGAAGCCCTGGCTTCAGAATGGGACTGCCAGACTTCCATTCCATGGCTTGGGACAATCTTGCTGAAGAATGGTGGTAGCCTGCAGTCATCTTCAGAAACAATAAAATGGCTTCCAACACTTCTGACTGGATCTGGTCATCAATGGAATTTAATTCCTGCCTGTTAGGTTTGCTCAGATGCAACAGTATCTGAAAGGTGGGGGTGGCTCTCAAAGCCACAGTGTCAGCAGCCTGTTGAAGAGTGGGTGTTTGGTCAAGTGCCTGTAAAAAGCATTTCAGATGCAACAGTATCTGAAAGGTGGGGGTGGCTCTCAAAGCCACAGTGTCAGCAGCCTGTTGAAGAGTGGGTGTTTGGTCAAGTGCCTGTAAAAAGCATTTCAATGGAACTGGCACTGTTGGGCCAGCCAGGGCATAAGATACTAAACGCTCCCCACACCCTTTTCTGCCTTCTGCTTGCATTTGCTCTTGAGAAAGACATTGTAGGTTGATAACCTAGAACGTGCCACAGAAGACTGAGTGAAGGCTGCAAGCATATTACAATCTAGACATTACTGTAGCCACAATTACTACTTTGTTTTTTTTTTGGGGGGGGGTTAAATCTCTGACAAATTACATACTACTGGACATCATGACCCAAGCAGAAAAAGCAAAATGCAGCTGCTATCAAATCTTTAAAGTGTAATCCACCTTCCACAGAAACAGCACCTCCTTTTATGAGCCACATTTAAGGCTGACATCCCACTATTTACAAGATAAAGTCAACAGAAAATGCCAAGTTTCCAAAAAAGGGGGGAAGATTCCCCACCAAAGTAATTAATCTGACTCCAGAACTTGAAAGCAGACAAACTAAGCTAGGAAAACTGAACAATTCTCAACATTTTAACATTGAGGCATATGCATTAAACTGCTTCAAGAAAGTTCTGAGATACAAAGCCAGAGCCTGCCTGCACTATCAGGAGCATCTGACTCACCAAGTGGAGTGTGTGTGCCCATTACGCACAAGGGGAAGGAATTTAATCTACAATACTGCAAGGAATTAAATATTAAATTTACACAGAAGTTCATGTGACCCATACGCTAGCGGGTGTTCAAAAATACTTGGATTCTTCCTAGAAATTCTGAAAAGTACTAATCCAACATATTTTTGATTTTATGCAAGTTTGATAATCTTTTAGATCACATGAGTCAGTCAAAACTTCAACAATATGGGAGTTTATTGAAGGTGTATAACTCATGATACTGTAGTAACTGCCAGAGTCTACAATTAAAGCTCCAAAACTTCCAGTGTAATCTCTGGCAAACCAATGTCTGTATCTTCAATGGTAACAATACGAGTATCTGTTTCAGTTCTAAATTTTGGCAGGTTAATCAACAAGTTTTATAAGAACTACAAGAAAAGGACTTCCCTTTCAACAAGAGATGACTAAAGATGTGGCAGCTGCATGGAAATGAAAGTGATAAAAACTCCCCCCAAAAAATCTGAATTTTAATTGTTTGCCCTCTGGAAGAAAAGGGAATTTTCAGCCTTCAGTTACTGTACTCTAAACAGAACCCTGATAATGACCAAGATGGCCAGAAAAGGATTACCACTTGGGCAATGGAGAATGGAAGTGACCAGCTCACCCATCCTTTGGGGAGGGGGGGGGACTTACTGCAATACTAGCACCTAATAGAAAAAGGCACAGGCACATACATACACAGAATATGTGGGGTCTGCGCTGCAATACACAGAATACCTAGTACTGTAACATTATGCAAGAAGATTTATGAATAGCAAAGATCAGAGTCAAGATATTTAGTCAGTTTTAATCATGCCTGCCTTCGTTATCTAGACCCAAGCTCAGTCTGTTGCTATGCCATTTCCTAAATGAATAGCAGTGGTCTCACTTATTAATTAGGCTTAAGTAATTTTTAATTGAATTAATGACGGATCACATTTCTAAGTGCTTGATTTAGATTAAAGTGATCTAGTGATTAATGCCGATTTTTACTGTGTTCAGTACACTGACACTCAAATTAGCAGTTTGATAATAGTCCCAGAATGATAAATCTTTTAAAATGAGCACAAGACATTGATAAATAGCAACACCTCATCTTGAAACTGATTTATCACACCCCTTTATAAAGGCTTGTTATTAGGATATATACACAATTAACAAATGGCACACAAACACACAGATACACAGGGTCTGGTAATACTAAAGTACAATTAAATACCAAGGTGTAAGTGTATATACGACCAAATAACCAACAATATATACCAAATGTACGCTAAAAAGGACCGTAGCTCACTGCAAATGCTTACTTTCAAAAAAAATCACTTCATAGAAAAATAAAAACGAACCCATGAGGGTTAAAACTATTTTACACAGGTTAAGCGCTTTCATCTGCTAACTGCAGACTTCATAACAGTGAAATGTGTTGCACCCCCCCATACAAAACTTTTTAAGTCAAGATCCAGGGGGAATGCTCAATTAACCTTCTCATGAATAAAACCATATGAATACTCATCTGCTCATTCAACCTGCACAGTTTTGTATTACACCTTGCCATACAGTTTAAGTACACCTATAAAACAAATCACGTGCTTATACACAATCACATTTAGGTATAAAAACACATTATAACAGATATGTTAATATGTTCTGTAGTAAAAAATATGTACTTCTTTAGAACACACTATTGCCCTTATGTAGTATAACACATTTATACATAAAAAACATGTACAACATAAAGATGCTCATATGGGCCAAGTTAAAAAACATATATTTTTAACACTCAAAACATTGTATCCTGACATGTTGCCTCCTTTATTGTACCAGCTTTCTTTTTTTTTAGATCCCAAAAAATTTGGGGCCAGAAAAAAGGAATTTTAACCCCAAACCTTTTTGGGGGCCAATTTTTTGGAAGAATTTTTTGGAAAAAAAAAGGGGAAAAACCCAAGGCTCACCCAAAAATTCCCCTTTTTTGGGGAAAAAAAGGGGGGGGAAACCTTAAACGGGAAAAAAATAGTTTTAAGAAAAAACCAAAAAAAAAAAAAAAAAAAAAAAAAGGAAAGGAACAAAAAAAAAAAAAAAAAAAAAAAGAAAAAAAAAAAAAAAAAAAAAAAAAAAAAAAAAAAAAAAAAAAAAAAAAAAAAAAAAAAAAAAAAAAAAAAAAAAAAAAAAAAAAAAAAAAAAAAAAAAAAAAAAAAAAAAAAAAAAAAAAAAAAAAAAAAAAAAAAAAAAAAAAAAAAAAAAAAAAAAAAAAAAAAAAAAAAAAAAATTTTTTTTTTTTTTTTTTTTTTTTTTTTTTTTTTTTTTTTTTTTTTTTTTTTTTTTTTTTTTTTTTTTTTTTTTTTTTTTTTTTTTTTTTTTTTTTTTTTTTTTTTTTTTTTTTTTTTTTTTTTTTTTTTTTTTTTTTTTTTTTTTTTTTTTTTTTTTTTTTTTTTTTTTTTTTTTTTTTTTTTTTTTTTTTTTTTTTTTTTTTTTTTTTTTTTTTTTTTTTTTTTTTTTTTTTTTTTTTTTTTTTTTTTAAAAAAAGGCACAGGCCCCCATAAAACAAAATTTTTCTCCAAAACCAGAAAAACCTTATTTAACATTTGCAAAAATTTTTAATTTAGAAAACCTTTTTTTCAAATATTTAGGCATTTTTTAAATCCTAACCTTTTTAATTCCCCCAACCCAATTGGAAAAAACCAAAACCCAAAAATAGCTTTTCCCCCCAAATTCTTGAAATTTTTAATTAATTAATAAACCTTTTAACCTTTTTGGGGTGCAGGGAAAAATCCAACTGGGTTCAACACTACCCCCCCAAATTTTTAACATTTAAAAGCCCCAAAATAAAATTTTTTTAAAATGGGAAAAAAACCGAAAAATTGGAAACCCCCACCCAAACTTATTTTCCCCTTTTAAAAAGGTTGTTTTGGGAAAAACCACTTTTAAAAATGGACCAAAACAAGGATCCGGGTTTTTTGGTAATAAAAAAGTCCTTAAAAAATTGTGATATCACCTTTCCAAAAAAACCCAAAAATTTATAAAAAACCTGTCCAAAATGTTAAATTTTAAAAATATTAAAAAAAATAAAACCCCCGGGGAAAAAATTTTTTAAATTAATTTTTTGTAATCCGTTCAAAACAGTAATTTTACCCCCATAAAAATTTTTAATAAACCCCAAATGTAAAACCTTTCCAAAAAAACCATATTTCATTTAAATAATTTTTTTCCCTTCCTACTTTAAATTTTATCCCCTTTATACACTTCCTTTAAATTAAAAAAATTTCCTTTTTAAATTTCTTAGTAAAAATATTTTTTTTAAACACATTTCCCTTAATTCCTTTTAAAAAAAAACCAAAAAATTTTAAAATTCTTCCAAGAAAAACATTTTTAAACCCCAAAAAGGTATCCTACATTTGTTTTTTTGGCCACTTTTTTTTTTTTTTAAAACCCTGAAAGGGGGTTTTCTAACTGTGTGTGAATTTATAAAAATTAAATTTGCCCCAAAAATTTTTTAAGGGGTACTTCATTCCCCATTCCTTTTTGCAAAGGTTTCCCAATTTGCCCCCTTTTTCCAGCAATCCCTTTTCCCCCTTTCCATTTTACCTGCCAAAAAAACAAAAACCAATGGTTCTATTTTATTTCTACCAGAAGGGGTTTTTTTAAAATTTTTCCTTATAAAAGGGGTAAGTTATCCTTTTCCTTCCTTCTTTCCCAAAAATAAGGCTTTTGCCATAATTCCAATATTCAATTTAGGAAAAACTTTTTAAAAAATTTTTCTTACTCATTTTCCCCCAAATGAAATTTTTCCCTTAAAATTTTTCCCCCCACGGGTTAAACAATTTTTGGGTATTTCCCCATTAAATTTTTTGTTTTCACCTTCAAATATTTTTTAATTCCCCATTCTTTAAAAAACATTTAAATTTAAAACCAAACCTTTGAAAATTTTAATTTTTCCATTTTTTTTCCCCCCAAAATTGGCCCTTGAAAAAAAAACCCCCAAAGGTAAATTTTTTTTTCCATTTCTCCCCAGTTTTTCCCCCAAACCCTTTTTCCCAAAGAAGTGGTTTTCATAATTTTAAAACAGCAAAATTTATCGGGGAAACCCCTTTTTTAAAAAATTTTCCAAACCAACTCCTTCCCTTTTAAAAAAACCCAAAATAACCTGTTTTCCGGGCCCCTTAATAGCCCCCTTTTATTATATATTTAAATATTTTTAAATTTTTTGAAAATTCTTTTTAAAATTTTTTAATAAAAAGGGGGTTTACAAATTTGCTATATACTAATTAATTTTAAAAAACTATAAGCACAAAACCCAGTAATGAACCCCAACCTTCAACTTGTTTTTTCATCCCTTTAAAATAAAATACCCAAAACCAAACCATTTACCTTTCCTTTGTTTCCCAAAATTTTTTTCCCAAATTTTCCCCAATTTCCTAAGGGGGCCCCACTAGGAAAGAAATTTTCCCCCTCCAAAATGAAATTTGTCCAGAAATGAAAAACTAAAATCAAAATTTTTTTTCCCCCAAAAAAGGCAGCCCTTCGGTCCCATTCCAAACCTTTCTGGCCTTCCCTTTTGGGGTCAAAAACCCCACCCCCTTTCCGGTTAAAACACACCCCCTTTTCCTTTCCGGTTTTTCCCTTCCCCAGTCCCAGGTCCCTTTAAGGGGCCTAAATTTTTTTTAAATCCAAAAATTTTTCCCCAAATGGGAAGAGACCAAAAAAAACCATAAAAATAAGGTTTTGGGTTTATTGGTAAAATATTTTTCCCCCAAAAAATTTTACAAATTTAATCCCCCAAAAAGCTTTTAAGATTAAATAACCCAGGATTTTAATTTCGGGGGGGAAGGGGGGTTAAATTTTACTGCAATGAAATTTTCAAATTTAATTTTGGAAAGGTTTTTAAAAAACTGTACAAAATTTCCTTTCAAATAAAATTGCAGTTTTAAAACAAATTTAAAAAACCTCCCAAAATTTAAAAAAAAATTTTTTTATTAATTCCCTTGAAAACACCCTTGGAAAACCCCCAAAAGGGACTAATTAGGGTTTTATTTTTTTTCTTAAAACACGGGGGTTCCGTACACCTTCTTTTTGCCCTTTGGGTAGGCCTTTTTCCTCGTAAAAAACTTGGTATTTTAACCCTTGTTTATAAGGCCTATTTCTTTTTGGAAAATTTTTTTCCCAATGGTGGAAGTAACAAAAATCTAATTTGCAATTTCCTTTTTATCCCATTTGGGTTTTTTTCCCCTTTTTTGAAATTGGTTTTCCTTCCCCCTTTCCCCCCTTTTCCATTTTGCCTCCAAAAACTTTAAATTTTTTCTATTTTTTTTCCCTTCCAGGAAAGGGGGTTTAATTTTTCCCTTTACATAAGGGTACAAGGCCTTTTTTCCCTTTTCCCTTTTGGGGGGGGAAGAATTTTTAAAGGGGGAACCTTTTAAAATTTTCTTACCACCTTAGGCTTAAATTAATTTTTCCCATGGAAACTATCTTTTAAAATTTTCAAATTCCCAACTTTTTTAAAAATGCCTTTTGTATTCAAATTTTTCCTTTTTTAAAACCAAAAGGAAAATTTTTTTTTTAAGATTTAATTCCTTTCCCTGGTTTAAAAAAGGAGGAAGGAAAATTTTTCTAAGGCACAAAGTTCAACCCCATCGGGAATAAATTTCCCCGGGGGTTTTAAAAATTTAATTCCCTTTTGAAAGTTTTTCAAATTTTAAAACAAAAAGGATCCAAGCGGGAAATTTTAAAAAAATAAAGGCGAATCCATGAAAATCTTTTTTGGAAAAGGGACCAAGGCCCAAAAGGGTTTCTGCCAAATCCCCAGGATTTTTATTTTAAAAAAAATGTTAAAACTTTTTCCCCTTTGGAAAAGTATTTTCCAAAATTTTTTTTTTTCCCAATTTCTCATAATTTTTTTGAAAAAAAAATTTACATAATTATTTTTAATTTATAAATTTTTAATTCTTTTTTAAAAAAATGTTAAAAAGGCATTACTCAAAATTTTATTTATGCAAAATGTTGTGTTTTTTTTCACAAAAAAAGGGGGTTTCAAAAGGGGTCCTTTTTTTGTTCCCAAGCCCTTCAGATTGGAAAAATTTTTGGGTCCTTGGGCCAAAGCCGGGAGAAATCAGAAAAAATTCCCATTTCCCCCTTTGTTTAGGCATTTTGGTGCACCAAAGGAAGGGTGGGAACAGGGTCGGGTTTTTCCCCCTAAAGGTTTAGGGGTCCATTTTCCAAAAAATGGGTTGCCCTTTGTCCCCGGGAATTTTTCCCGGGGGTTTCCAAACGGGTCTTTTGGGGGTTTAATTCCCCACTCTTGGGGTTTTGGTTGGATCACCCACCCTTTTTCCTCTTTTGTTTTTTCCCCAATATGTCGGGGGCTAAATTTTTCCTTTCCTGGAAAACAAAAATTCCCTGAAATGAATTTTACCAAAAAAACCCCCATTTCCCCCAATGGGTAAGTTGGAAAAACCCGGGAATAGAGGGAAGGAGGGTGGGCCTCCGGGTTTTTGGACCACTTTTAAGGGTGGTTGTTTTGTCCTTAAATAAACTGGTTTTTCGGGGAGAAAAAGGCTAAATGGGGGAGGAAATTTTAAAGAATTTTTTTGGGATTTAAAAAGGGGGAAAAACCACCCGGGTTTTGATTTAAATAGGTTTAATCCCTTCCCCCAAATGTTCCCCCAACCGGAGGCCCAAGGCACCTTCTATTTTGCCCTTGGGTTTGACTTTTAAAAAAGGGGAGTCCTGTGTTTGGGGATTAAAGGCCTGAGCCCCTGGAAATTTTTTTTCCAGGAGGGAACAAAATTTTTGGGTTTCCCTACCTTTTGGTTGTCTGAGAAAAATTTTTTCCCTTTTTTCCCTCCATATGCACCGGCTGGGCCAGTTTTTCATTTTTTTGCCGGGCCAGGTTGTAGCATTTTCTTGCATTAAGGTTTTGGTTTCCCCCCTTTTGTTTGGGGAAGAAGTGGGAAAAGGGGTTGCCTTTTTTTCGGGCCATTGGGAAAAGGGGAATTTGTTTTATGGCCATTTTTGAAAGAAAAGGGTTATTCCTTTGGGGGGAATTCAGGCCCCTTTTTGTTTAAAGTTTTTCCCAGGGCTTTCCAGGAAAAGTTTTGAACTCTTTGTGTTTCGGGGAAGGTTTGTTTTTTTGCCGTTGTATCGGAAAGGGGGTTTCCGGGGGGGTTTAATTTTTAATTTCCCTTTAAAAAGTCGGGCAAGGAGCGAAAACGGAGGCCAAAGGCTTTCGTGAAATCTGGGGCAGTAGATGGGGGAAAGGGGAAAACCCGGGAAATTGGAAAGCTCTGCCCAAAAAAACCCCAGGATTTTTTGCAAAGGGGCCCTTTGGGGTTTTTGCGGGTATTCCTTGAGTTTCTTTTCCAGCCAAATTTTTTTTTCCCCGGGGGAAGGCTCGGGGGCCCCCGGGATTTTGAATTTTGGGGAAAATTTTGGGAATTTGTGTTTTAAAGCCGGCGGGTTCTAGTTTTAGGTTTTTTTGGTTTTTTTTTTTGGTACCGGGAAGGGTGGGGGATTTAAAATTTTTCCCCCTTGCTCCTAGATGGTACCTTTTCCCAGTCTCTTCAAATAATTGGAGTTTTTGTTTTAAAACCCCTTTTTGTTTTTTAAAGGGTTTGGTGGTTTTGGGGCTTTCCTTCTTTTTCCAATGAAGGAAAGGGAACCTTAACCGGGGGTTAAGCCCCGGGCAAAATTTTTCCCTTTTGGTTTTGGGGGTCCCAAAAAGTTTTTGGGGAAAAAATTTTCCCCAATTTTTCTTTTTGGGGTTTTGGGCCGGTCCCACCACCAAGCACTTTTGATTTGAATTGTTGTAGGGGTTTTTCCGGGAAATTTGCCTGCTGGTTGTTAACCCCCTGGCCAGGGGCCCCCGGGGTAGGGGCCCCCGGGTTTGGGTTTTGCCCAAAAGGAAGCCCCCTTATTCCGGGCCTTTCTTAAAAAAAAGGCCCGGGAAAGGGACCAATTTTACCCCAAATTTTCCTTTTAAATTGGAGGGGGTTTTGGGTAAGGGGAAACCTTTCCCCACTGTTTCCCCCAATTTTTTTGGGGCTTTTTTCCCATTTTTTTGGTTGCTTTTGCAAAAAATTCCTTGTTTTTTAAGGGGGCCCACCAAAAAGCTTGGGTTTTGGGACTTTGGTTTTGGTTTTGGCCTTTTCTTTCAACCAAAAATTCCTTTGGTAACTGTGCCCAATTCCTGGCTGATCCTAAAGGGGAAAGCCTCCGGGTTGGCTTTTTTCATTGGGGCCCTTTTTAAAAGAATGGGTTTTTTCCCTGCGTTGAAACCTTTTTTTTAAAATTTTTTCCCCCCAAAAGGATTTTTTGGGGAGGAAACACCCTTTTTTGTAACGGGTTTCCCAAGCATAAACTTTTTGAAAATTTCTTAAAATTTGGGTTGCCCCGTTTGACAAAGTGCCGGGTAGGGTAAATTTTTCCCCAATCTCAAGGAAAACCGGGTTTCCCTTTCGGAAAGGGGGTTTTAGAAAAAGCCAAAGGGGGCCCCTGGGAAAAGAAAATCTCGGGACCCTGCAAAAATTGGGTTTTTGAATTGGCCCGGGGCCCCTGGGGTACCTTTCCTTGGGGACTGGGGGAAAAGGGAACCCCTTTCCCCAAGCATAAAAGCTCAAAAACCAGTTTTGTTTTTGGGGAACAAAGGAATGTTTTTGGCAAATTTTAGAAAGGTCCCAAGCCTTTTTTTTAAGGAAGGCCGGGAGAAAACCCCTTCCCTTGCCCTAAATTTGGTTTTTTTCCAACCCTTAAATTCCCCAAAAGGAAAATTTTTCAGGGGAAAAGGTGGGGGGTTTGGATTCCTCTTTTTCCGGAAAGGAGGAAATAAGAACCTTTTCAAGGGGGGTCTGAAAACCCTTTTCTCGAAGGAATCCATTTTTTGTTGGTTATTTTCCCCTAAGGGGTTTCTTTTTTCCCTTGGGGGCCCTCCCCCCCTGGAGGGGGAGGGGGGTCGGGATGGGCTGGGCCCTCCATAATTAAAAGGAGGTTTGGTTTCTCCCCAAAAAAACCCTTTTTCCCCCTTCTGGGCCTTGGGGAGGGGGCCTTTTGGAGGCCGGGTTTTGTTTTTTGGGGGTTGTTTTAAAGCCCTGGCAAAGGCCTTTTTTTTTTTGGGGGACCTGCGTGTGGGGGAAAAATTTTAAATTGCCTTTCCTGGAAAAATCCAAAAAGGTTGGATTTCGGGGAAGCCGTTTTTTAACCATTAAAAAAGGGCCCCCTAAAGGCCCAATTTATGGCTGAAAAAGGGAAGCCTTTCCCAAACAAGCCACTTTTTAAAAGGGTTTCCCCAAACCGCGGAGGATTTTCCCTTTCGCTTTTTTACTATGGGGGTTTCCGAGGCATTTTTGGGAAAAATTCAACCCAAAATTTTGTTTTAAAAAGAAATTGGCATTTCAAAGCCCCTGGTTAAAAGAAGCAAGGTGAAATTTTTACCCCTTCTCCAAAACCCGGGACCCCTTTAGAAAAAATTTTTAAAAGGTATTTGTTTCCCCAAAGAAAAAGTTTTTTTTCTCTAATGGGTGAGGCCAAAAAAGACCCCCCAACGGGCTTAGCAAAAAGTTTTGGGGAAAAGTTTTCGGAGAGTAACTCTTAAATCTAACCAACCGAAATTTGGGGAAAAAAGGCCTTTGCGGGGGCCCCAAGGAAAAAAGGGAATTTTTGAGGAAAATTTTGGCCCTGATGTTTTCCCCAAATAATTTCCCCAAAAAAACCCGGGGAAGGCGAAAGGAAACCAGCCCAGACTTTGGAAATGGCCTCAAGGGCGGGGCCTGAGACGGGAACCCCCCATTTGGGGAAAAGGCTCAGGGGCTCCTTAAGGCCTCTTTTGGAAGGGGGGAAAGGTTTGTTTGGGATGATTTTCTCCAGGTTTAAAAGAAAGGTTTCCCCAAAAGGCTTAGGGACTTCTCCTTTAATTTCGGGAAAGGTTTTGTGCTTTGGCCAGCCCGGCCCCAAAGGTTTGTTGGGGGGAACCTGGTTGGGAGGGGTGTTTCTAAGGGTTGGTTTTTGTAAATCCTTTAAAATCCAAAAAATTTTTTCCCCTTTTTGGTTTTGGGGGCCTCAAAACCCCCAAGTTACGGGAAGAAAGAACCGTTGCCCGGTTTCCCAAAAGGGGGGAACTCCCCTTTCCCCAAAAACCCCCACCGGGGGCTCCTTTTTTGGGGGGTTTTTCGAGGGGGGCCCCAAAATTAAAAAGGAAACCCAAAATCTTTCGGAATCCCCACCCAAAGGGCCCCGCAAAAAGAAGGGGAAAGCCCTCCCCGGGTCCCAAAACCCCAATTTGAATGGGGGTCTTTTGGGGGTATTTTTTAAAATAAAAGTTTTTTTCTCACTTTCCCTTTCCCGAGGAGCCCCAAGGGTATTTTTTGAAGCTTTTGTTTCGGGGAATCTCATTTAGGATTTCCAGTTTTGTTAACGGCAAAAAACCTGGGGTCCCGGCAAAGGAACCCCAAAATCTGGAAACAATCCCCCACGGCCAGCCCCAGATTTAACCCCCCCTCCAAACGACGGGACCCCTTTTTGGAGCAAAAAGACCCCTTAAAGGAATTGGTTTGAAGCACGGGACAAATGAAAAAGCCCTTTCCCACCCCTTAAAAAAGGGTTCCGGGGAATTTCCCCCCAGATTTTGGGAAAGCCCCCTTATTTGGGGCTTTCAGGGGTTTGGGGGGTTTTCCCCTAAATTGGTTTTGGCATTTTTTAAAAGATTTTTGGCGAGAGATTGCCCCCCAAGGGGAACAAGCCAAAAAGGCCCAGTTTTCCAAGAGGACTCCCCTTTGCCCCCTATTTAAAGCCCCTATGGGGAAGGGTTTACAGGAGAAAAAAAGGAAAGAAACCCCTGGCCCTCCCAAATTCACCATTGGGGAAGGGCCCCCGAAAACCCCCTGTGGTTCTTTTGGGAGTTTTTAAAAAGTTTTTTCATAAACCCCCAGGGAATTCCCTTTGTTCCCTTTTGTTTTCCAAACTAACAGGAAAAAAGGCCCCTCCACAAAATTTCTTTTCCCCCAAAACCCCTGCCGGGTCCAAGGGAAACCAAAAATTGTTGAAAAAATTTTTTTTCCCGGGAAAAGGGAAAAACTCCAAACGCGGGGGGAAAAATGGGAAAGAAAAAGCCCGGGAAATCAAGGTTTCCAAAAAAAACTGCGAAAGACCCTTTCCCCCCTTAAAGGTCCGGAACGGGAAAATTTGGGAAAAGGAAAAAGTCGGGGCCCTTTGGCTTGACCCAAATTTTTTGGGGCTATTTTTAAAAGATTCTTGCCAAAATTTTTAAAAATCCAGGGGTTTTTTTAAAAAATACCCAATTTTCCAAAGTTAAAAAAGGTTTCCCAAAACATTTTCATAGCGGGAAGAAAGGGGCTCCCAATTCGGGTTCCGGGGGGAACCCTGGGTAAAAAGGGAGCCTTTTAAAGTCCCACGGGACCAGGGGAAATTCCCGTTTGGGTTTCTTTTTCCAAAATAAAACAAAAAAAACCCGGGAAAAAATTTTTTGGGCCCCCCAACAACCCTGCCAAGGTGGGGAAGAAAGGGTTTTCCTTTTCCCATTTATTTTTTTAAAGGTTTACGGGAGAAAACTCCAAAAACGCTTTCAACTGGAAGTCCCTCAAAAGGCCCTGCCCGGGGCCATTTCCAAGTTTCAGGGGTAACCCCAGCTCCCCTTTGGGGGCGCAAAAATTTTCCCTTGCCCCAAAACCCTTGGGTTTTACTATAACCCAAGTTTCCCCGGGGGAAACATTAAGGGGATTTTCCAAAATTTTCCAAAATTTCCGGGGAAAAAGTTCCAACATTTCATATCAAAGGGGCTACTATAAAAGTGTTGGTGGCCATCTAAAAACCCCGAAACCAAGGGGGAATTCAAACCCCCTTTTGGGGCCAAAAAAGAAAACAGGTTTTAAAAAAATTTTTTTAAAAATTGGTGGGGAATCCATTTTCCTAATTTAAAAAAATTTTAAAATAAAGCTCCTTTTTTAAAAATTTTTATTTGGTTTTTCCGATTTCCGGGGACCCAGTCCCCTAAATTTAAAAGGGGGTTGTTTAAAGTTTCAGTTTTCGGGCTCCCCAAGACTAAAATTTCCTTTTTTTCCCTTTAAAAAAAAGGGCTTTTTACTACCCCAACCAAGAAATTTGGAAAATTTAAGGAGGGCCCCAATTTTCCTTTCAGAAAAGGGGCCCCCTTTTCAATAAACAAAGGGGAGTGTTTTACTGAAAAAGCATTTTTCCCCCCAGGGGGTCTCCTTCCAACTCCTTTTTTTTGGTGTCCCAATTTTTAAAAAGGGGGAAAAGAAAAAAACCCCCTTTTAAAAAGGTTTTTTTTTCCCTTTTTGTCCAACCTTTTTCAAAAATTTTTGGGGCCCCCAACCAGTGAAAAGAAAAACCTTTGTTTTTTTAAAGGAAAACAAAAACTTCTCCAATATTTAGAAGGTTTTAAAAATTAAAAAAAAGGTCCTTTAAAAAGGGCCCCCAATTTAAAACCTTATCCTTTTTCCTTAGGTCTTTGTTTACATTTCCCAAGTTCAAAAGCTCCCCTTTAAAAATTACCCCTTCCCCTTTGATTTTTTGGTTCCCAAAACCTTTATTTTTTTTGCCAAAACCAACCCAGAATTTTCTTTTTTCCCTTTCTGGATTGAAACCCCCCAAAAAATTTTCCCCTTTTTATTCCTTTTTCGGGGTTTAAATTATCACTCCTTGATAGTTCAATTCATTTTTATTTATTTAGACAAGTTGTTTACCTTTGCAGAGACTTCCAAGTGTCAGGAATCTCTCAAATTAGGTAAGCAGGGTCCTTATAAGTTCAGGATCCCAGAACAACATTCAAAAATCCTTCTTGATTCCTTTTTACAAGAGTGTATTTTGGTGTTGCCTTCTGGATACATCCATGCAAAAGGCATGCTTTCCTCAGGTGAAAGTAGATCTGCATCTGAAAGTTTTCCTGATATTTTCCAGAAAGTTTCAAACTTCAGCAGTAGTTTTTATTATACCAGGATCTATGGCATCTATGATTCTCATTATTCCTTTTGCCAAGTTGCAAGTAAGAGAAAGTAAAGTGTTTTAAAGGCTGTTGGGACCAAACAGTTATCCAGCTATGAAGTTACATTGGTAAAGAGACTAGACAGCTCTGAATCCAAGGCTGCTCTCTCAAGTCCCTTGCTCATTCTGTAACAGATGCATTGATTTCCCATGGGAAGCTGTATCCATGGGATCCAAGTGCAAGCTTTTTGGAGCAAGCAAGGCAGGCCAAAGAATGTACATGTGAAAAATGTGTATTTTGCTGTTCATGCTGTAAAATCCCTTCACCACCTGTGGTCTCCAAGGCCTTTTCAGGTGATTATAGACACCACCACAGTGATGCCATACAAAGGGGTACCAGGTCATACCCAGTGAGCGGGCTGCCAGTAAAAGCTTGAGAGGTTGCAAATCAGCACCATTTAACCTTCCAAGCTACTTTCATTCTGTCAGTGCAAGATATAGTGTCAGACAAGCTGAAGAGGACTAGAGCAGATCCTAATTAGTGGAAATGAAATGGGATGGGTCTTCAAAGACTGGATCCAGTTTGGCAGGGGGGGGGGAGGAGGACTGTTAAAGTAGATCTGTGTTACCTCCTTTCAAAACAGACAACTGAATAACTTTTGCTCCAAGACTCCTTCAAAGTAATCTTTTATGTAATTCTGATTGACAAAGTGTAAAAACTGAAATTCTGCATCTCCGGACTGAAATGTGCAGACGTGTCACAGACTTAATACGACAAGACATTAATGCATATAGTACTTACTATTTACCATAATATTCTAGATAATCCTAATGTTACACAAACTGAACTCACTAACATTTCTTATACAGTGATCTCTGCTTGCTTAGTGTTTCATAGTACTGAAGCAAAGCCTTGCATTAAATACTCACAATAAGTATTGCCCAGAATTAGCATTCACAAGTATTGCACTGAGTTACAGACTAACATTAGATATTGCACTAGGAGACATTTCTCTGGCCTTACTACTACCCGTGATGAGCAGTGAATTGGATTGACTTACTGAGTGTTATAAAGACATGCATAGAGCTTTTCTTCTGGGTCTCCTCTGAAAATCGGCTTTGTTCCAAGTCTGACTTTCCCAGATAAGTGTTAAATAAATATTGGATTGAGACGGGCAGTCAAGTTACTGCACAATTTGAGACCTATCTTCCACATTGAACTGATGTCTCGGATGGTCAACATGAAGTCTGATTGTTGCCAGAGTTCAACAGTCTGACGGCCTGTGGGGAAAAAGCTGTTTATGAATCTCTCATAGTTCTGCATCTTATGCTACAAGTGCGCTTACTAGGAGATTGGTCCGTGAACAGTCTGTTAGCAGGGTGGGTACAGTCCTTAATTATTCCTTTGGCCTTGCCTAGACAGCTGGACATTACAGGTCATGGATGGCTGGTAAGGTGGCCTTTGCAGGCAGTCATGGAAAATGGATGTTTTTTCATTCCCTTAATGGCAATATTCCTGTATAGCTTTCCACCGATATCCAGAGTTATTCTGAAGATGCAGAAGAATTCTTCAGTGATCATTGCGGTGACAGTATTCAAGCCCTGGCAGCAGTAGTTCTCCCTTCTCATGGGATTGGCCAAGGGCAGTTATCACAAGCTTCCTCGCACACTGGCTCTAGTCATATAAGACAGAGGGAGTTTGATGCACCCCAATGTCAAACAACTACATCTGACTGAGTTGATTATTCAGTTTTGTTAGCTTTTGAGCATTATTTTCTGAGGACATGCAGTAGGTATTAAAGGACAGAAAGAAACCAGATACTAGAAAATCTGTAAATTAGTAAACGAGACTGTTCCTCATTACTGTGATGTCTGCAAGAATAGTATGAGAGTTGCAAGCTCTTATGGTGGGTGCACCCTGTTTTGTTTTCCATAGAGTCAAGTTACTTTTAAGAATTAACCATGCCTAATTCAAGTCAGTAGTCTTTCCAGAAGCTCCAAAACCCCAGGGAAAGGATTCTCCTTGTGCATGCGTAACTCTGGTATTATCTTGACAGAATTTAAATATTTTGGGAAACTGAAGAACTGTTTCCAGTGCAGTTCTTAGGCAGAGTCTACTATGGCCTTTGCTTGTTTGATGGCATATTGGTAGAGGGTAGATTTTAGAAGGTTTCTGGAGGCAGGTACTTAGTCCTCTGTATATAAAACTTTACAGAGCACTGCAAAGTAGATTACTTTTCGAGGTCTAGAGCAGGCATTGCTTGGGCCATTCCCTAGGGGCTTCAGGACCCTAATCCGGTCTACTCAGAGGCTTTATAAGCTTTGGGAATTTACCCATATAACTAAAGGCTGAAGCAGTGATTTTTTTTAAATTAACATAGTGCAGTTATGCAAGTACACTTACAGTGACAGTATATGTTCCATTAAAAAGGAATCAGAAAAATCCTGGCTTTCCCAGTGGAAATGCTCCGAGTACGCAAGGTTTCCCCAAAAGAAAAATCTTCTGGAGGGGAAGCAGAGGGAATGGAGTCCTCTGCATCAGAATCTCATAAGTAGATAAGGACAAATCCAGATCAGAAGAATCAGAAAACAGAAAATTCATAAACAACTTCAGTCCTAGGCCTCTTAGAAAGGGGGGGGGGGGGGGTTGGCTTCCCATGATTAGAGTTATTAAATCTTCAGCCATTCTTATTTGTTTTTTTAGGCATACAGGCCCGAGCATGTGGCTTGGGCAACTTTTTAGGCATGGTTTGAGATTTAGGCTTAAGTGAAGGAGGCGTCTGTTTAATATGCAAGTCCGTAGGCCTGAATACACCCTCAGAAGCCAGTGCCTGCACAGCGGCTCCAGACCAAAGGTGGAGACATACGCGGGTTCCATAGTTAAAGCATCTCGCGGCATATGAATGGGTGTCAGCAGAGGCCTCAGAATCTGAAGTAGCGGGTATCGGGGGCTGCGAAAGTGCCTCACTGAGTACCGGCGACTGGCTTAGAAGCGTCAGCAGTTTTGGAACTCGGTGGCCTGTCTCTCTTTCTTTGCGTTTTTTCAGAATCCCGGTAGTCGGATGGCTAACAGACATTTCTGGATCATTAAACAGAGAACCAAAATAGAGGTAAAAATATACAGACTATGGATAGTGCACCGATTAAATAAAGCACAAAACAGACAGCAAGGTACATAGTGGTCAGGGCCTAGGCAAGGAATACAGTACGAATGAAAATCTGTGGTATTTGCTTTCCACAAGTAATACAATTATTAACATCGGTAAGGAGCAAGGAAAAAAGTTTCCCCAACGAGGTACTTGGCTTTAGTTGAAGACTTCGGTTCTGAAACTCGAAAACGAATATTTCAGGAGTCAGCAGACCGGCACTTGCGAACTGCTTCTGCTTCAGGCACCGCACAGCAAGAAAGACTGATGTAATGGCGTCGGCTGCATGTTTTATACCTGACGACCTGACGTCATGGAAGAAGGGGCAGCAACCTATGCAGGACCCAAGACTTTATTAATCAGGCCGACTGAAGGCTACCTGCAAGCAGATAACCCAAATGTAATGACTGCAACAGTTAAACACGAAGAACATCACCATCTCCACAACCATGAATGCAGACAAACCTGGGGAACCCGTGGCTGGCCACACCACAGCAGAGACCTCAAACGCAGGCAACCCACAACTCTGATCAGATTGTCTCCAGGAGGGAGCCAGACCCAAGTCATCTAGTGCTGAGGCGCCAAGGGGCAAGGAAAGCCCTGACATCAGATTCAATCCCTTTCTCACAGATCTGATGCAGATGCTTCAGTTCAGAGACTCATCCTCATTTGAGGAACAGGAGCAGAATTGGTCAGGTAAACAGTTTGGGGTCGAAGAGGTTATTCGCTTCGGCCCCAACACCGGCATTCTTGAAACTCTCAAATACTGGAGCTCCAAAACTGAAGGATAAATTAGAGAAGGAGACAATTTTAGGGGAAGTAGATGGAAGGCTCATGGATCCGAAGGGAGACAGATGGTATAACCCCCATCTGGATCAGAGCATGAAGGAACTTAAATCATCCTATCCACTTCTGCATCAGACAGACTTTTGGAGGACCTGACAGATGCCATGGTAGACTGAGGTCTGGAGTGCTTACTCTTGAGTTTGCATGAGAGGGAAGTGGAGCTGAGGAGAAATAGGGTCTATGACGAATTCAAGTTAAACTAGTTCTCGGCATCCGAGAGGTACCAGAGATTGGATCCATGGGCTGAACAAGAGGGGTACAACAAAATGACCATCTGATCAGAAGGCTTAGGAACTGTAGATTTCCTCTTTGGATCTGACAAGGTCAAATCCAAAGACTTCAATATTTTTTGTGGAAGCTACAAAGAAGCCCTAAGTGACTTAAGCGGAGATCATTTTCTGTGCTCCAGTGGTACCTTTGATTTGCTGGGGAATCAAAGTCGCAGAGGAGGAAGATTAAAGAAAGGGGTAGTAACCCTTTAAGGACTAATTTGTTTCATCTGTCAGCTATAACCCATGAGTTAAATGGTACAGTTCATACACAGATGTGCTTGCCCCTAAACAATAAAAGCACTCCCTATGGGCATCTTAAATTGGAATTTTGTGCTCACAGGAGTGCATTTTTTAAACCTTGTAGGCTTCTCAGCCATAGTAGCAATTGCAAACTACTGAAAGAAAGGAAATGAGCAAAGAAATACATTTCTTTAAACTATAGCAAGTTAGAAAAACTAAATGGTTAAAAAGGGTAAGAAAATAAAAGAAAAGAAAAATACTGGCACTTAAGAAAATAACTTTAAACTGATGGAAAGAAACCTGAAATCTAAAACGGAGGAAAACTCGTTTAAAGAGCTAAACTAAATATTTTTGAGAGAAAAGCACTTATAGCTAACCTAGAAGTCCGAAAAAATGCTCAAAATATAGGATCCATGTCCATGAAAGACGGTGGCAAATGACATCTGGGGTATTACCGAGTACAGAGGGAGGAGCTCAAGAGCTGGATCCAAAATCTGTAGGATGTGGTTGGCTTTGTTTTACTGTATTAACCCACCCCCAGATGCGTAGTAGCAATGCCCGCCCAATCCCTGCCCAACACCCAGCACTAGGTGACGTTTTACTAAATTCATTTACAAACATCTTGATGTTTTACTCATCTGCATGAATATTCATTCAGGATTGTCAGCATGTGGAAAGCAGATACTGCAGACTTGTTAATTTACTACAGGCACACAGGGCAAAGAAACTTTTTAAAAGTGTTTCAAAAAGAAATGCAAAGGGAAACCTCTGTATGTATGCTTAATATTTCTCCATCCAATTATCTGCTCAACATAAACATAGCTCTGTTTCTTATTTCTAGAGCCAAGACCGACTGACTCTCCCTCCCCCCTGTATAAACAAACAAAAAATAAAATAAACCTCTCAAATGTGACATTTTTTATAAATCAATAATGATGGTTTTAAAAGAATATAACATAGCAGGATTTTAATTTACACAGAGCTTCTGTAGTTAAAGTGACTGAAGCTGGATTTTAATTTACACAGAGCTTCTGTAGTTAAAGTGACTGAAGCTGCGACTGGGCACTGTTTGTTATCTGCAACTGTAATGCCCTAGGGCACTGGCTTTAAAACTGTACCGTTAACTGGTTGGAGATGATGCAAGTCAAGTGGTGGTGAACATTACATACTTTAAAAAGGACAAAACTGGGAGAACAGAAGTAGTGTTTATTTTGTTGGGTGGGGGTGAGGATGGTTTGCGAACAGTTTTAGTTTTGTTTAGAATTATAAACTTGAGTTATAACACTGTAAAAACTGCCACCCTGGCACATCAGCTTAATACTAGAAAGGGTTACATTTTCTGGTTGTGTTATCATTAAAGATTTGAAGTAAATGTTTAGATAAAAACTGTTTCCACTTTGCTTGTGTGGTTGAATTTGGGGGTTTATTTACTGTGCATGGTATGTAATATGGGGGCATTGATTAGACTGATTCACACTTTCAGTACGGTAAAAAAACACCAGGACTAGCACATAAATTTGAAATGTAGGGTGCAATTTTGGTAATTCCTTGTGAGAAACAGCAGACATTATGGAATTCTGAGTACTGTTGATATGCCTTCTAATTTGGAAAAGTGGTGCAACAGGATATGGAATTAAACTCTTATGGTTCTCTACAATAATTTCTGGACATAACGATAACTAGGAACTCCAATTTCTGTTGTAACAGTGTAGTACACGTGTTGCTTTAAATAATGCAATTTTATACTATGGTGCTCAACACACTGAGGGAGACAGAATCTGATAATCCAGATATCGCCATTACCTGTAGTGTTGTAAGAGACTAATGTTTTTAGGCTTCATACAATGATGCAGTTAACGCATACACATTTTGCATAGGTGTATGTGTGCATAGGTGTGAGTGGTGTTCTATTAAAATGGCTAGCTTTGGAAGTATGATACTGAGATGTGTTTTAAGGCTAAGATGCTTACAATCTATTCGCTATTAGGGTGGACCTGCTTTAATGTAAAATGAATAAATTGCTGAATTAAATATATGGAAGTTTTTATTTCTTGTTAATTTTTTTTTTTTTTTTTACTTGATAAGTGGAAATTTTTTTGCATTTTTCTTTGTTGGAGTTACTGAAGTTATAGCAAGTAATAAACCCATTGATGGAAAATGGGATTGCATCTTTGTGCTTGGAATCTTGCTGGTCTTGGATAATGCATAACTGATTTTGGAGGTTTGTCTGGTACGCATGAAGTCATGGCCAAATCTGCATGGCATGTCAATCATGCATCATTTACATTCTACATCACAGCAATTTGGCATGTCAATCACTCTGGGCACAACCATTCATGCACAAAACAGACTGGATTAATACAGCAAAACAAAGGCATGTGGCCTAATCTAATCCAAGGTAGGATCCTTAACTCAAATTGAGGAAGAATGAAAAGGAATTCAGACCCTTATTTAAAGGGGAATTTAAGATTTAAGACTCAACATCTTCAGAAAACAATGGATTATGTACCAATGCAAAAAGCTTTGTTACACTAGCAGAATCTGCTGTTCTGGACACAAAGTCAGGACAGTCATAAGCACACTTCAAAGAAAGTTCAGTTGCTTGAAAAAAAGAAATAACAGAATTCAGAGAGGACAGATGCCAAACTGGTGGAAACACTCAAAACAAGCCAGTGATCACACAAGAGCCAGATTATCTTCAGAATTCTAAAATAAGCAGTAGAAGAAAAAATTCTTCCCAACCCTATCAAAGGCTTTTCCATCATTGTCAGAAGGTGAAATATAATCTTTTTTTTTTGTTTAAGCTGAAATAGCTGTTCAGACCTGGGATGAGAAAAAACAAATACAAGGCTAAGAAACTTTATAAACCCTGCTTGCCTTTTTTAGTCTGCAGAATGATCAGCAGGCATACTGCAGAAAGTATCAAAAACATCTTCCAATGCTGGCAAAATAGAAGGAATATATGAGTAAACTGTGGCAAATCTACCAGTAATAAGTCATAATATCTCTTCAAAGAGGAAGAATATCAAATTAGTCCCAATGAAACATTTT